>NC_050175.1:34256800-34409300 GCF_008315115.2 Sander lucioperca
TGACAGTATTGCAGTTTAGCTTTCCGCTTTCCTAGCAATGTGGTTCTGCTCTTAGCTTCTTTAGATAATGCAGTTCAGTGTCAAACTCTGCCAGTTTTATAATTCAGTTTCCTGGTTTTTGAAAGTGCTGGTACAGTGCTAGTGACAGATACTGAGTGAACACTGTCCACCTCTGGTACTGTGAACACATAAAGTGAGAAGTGTGTTTTGTGTTGCAGGTAATGAGGAGATAGCTCGCTTCCTGCTGCAGAACGGAGCAGGATTCTCCTCATACACCCTGATGGACCATCCAGCCTTCAGCAAACACCTCCTTAGACTCAAACTACAGGAAACCTCCAATGCAGAGGGAGAGCAGGTCGGTGTTCTGGAAACAAAGGGGGGCAAAGATAATGTGTTTGTGAACGCAGGAAAAACTGTTACACAGAGACGGGGCTCACGTAGGAAGGCAAGGCAAGGCAGCCTTATTTGTATAGTACATTTCAGCAACAAGGCAATTCAAAGTGCTTTACATAAAACATTAGCAGTTGAAAACAATGCAAAATATAAAAACTGATAAAATACGATATTTTATGAGGCTAGTACCGGACTAAGTATAAACCGTTGCTCTATATACATAATCCACCCGCAATCCTTGCCGTTCCCAGAACGGCCGGTCCCACCGGTATTACTTTTTAATTATCTTTATATGACAGTTCCAATTTTCAACAATATAACTTCAGTAACAATTAAAAATATAAAAAACAGATAAAATATGAGAATAAAAGTTACAGTGCAGTATAAGAAATGAACAATTATTTAAAGAAAGGCAACATCAAAAAGATAGGTCTTCAGCCTTGATTTAAAAGAACTGAGAGTTGCGGCAGACCTGCAGTATTCTGGGAGTTTGTTCCAGATATGTGGAGCATAAAAACTGAACGCTTTTCCCTGTTTAGTTCTGACTCTGGGGACAGAAAGCAGACGTATCCCAGATGACCTGAGAGGTCTGGATGGTTCTTAATGTATCAGCAGATCAGAAATGTATTTTGGCCCCAAACCGTTAGTGCTTTATAAACCAACAGAAGAATTTTGAAATCAATTATTTGAGGGACAGGAGTAGTAGTACTAGGAACTGTAAAATAAAAAATAAAAGATTTGCGCCGTGATGTGTAATGTTGTAATTTCTTTTTGTTGTAAAAAAATTGGTATTGAAAAAAGTATTGTTCAGGAACTGGTAGCGAAGTCGCGGTTTTGGTATCGGTACCAGTATCGAAAATTTTTGAAGGATACCCATCCCTAATTCTGGGTTTAATGGCAAATATTCACGTATTTACTTTGATACACAGTTAAGCATTACAATGTAGTATAATTAGGTTCATAATACTGGAAGTCAAAGTGGTGTGAGGAAGTCCTGATTAAATCCATGTTGTTCTCCTAGCCCTCTTATGATATGATGCCGCCTGTGTGAGTGTGTGTGCAGGCTGTCACTGTGTGCTGGAGTGGTCTGCAGCTGCCATGGTTGGAGCTGGATTGGTTCATGGATGTCTCGTCACGCATCACCAACCTGGATCTGTCATCCAACAGCCTGGCTGCTCTGCCCTCCGTGGTGCCCTGGGGTCTGATCCACCTGCAGACTCTTGATCTTTCTAACAATCTGCTGAAAGAGCTGCCAGCTGCTCCCAGCTCCCAAGAGGTCATCTGCTCCAGGTACGTTGGTCTGGCCCAGATGCAGCTGTGACAAATGGGTTTTCACACAACAAATAGCAGCTAGCCAATGTACTCCATCTTGGATATGATAGATGTCCTCCATTTAAATACATTTCGTGTATAATTGCAAATAAATCAATACCTAATTGGTAGTGAGACTAAGGGTCTAAGGCAGAGATCTTCAACAGGGGGTCCGGGTCCCCTAGGGGGTCCCCCGAAGGGGGGGCACCAAATTGGCCTAACATAAATCCAACATATTATTAGCAAATGTAAATCTGCCTGTTTGATAATAGGCTTACTGGCCCATAGGTAAGGTAGTCACTAAGGCCATCCACAGTTAATTCAATGTTTAATTAGTTAATTCAAATGTATGTTTAACATCAAAACATGATTTATGAAATCATGCCAACAATTATTATTTGAATAGCTTAGTATTGTATGTAAAAAAAAAGGTATCTATGCTCCGTCTCCCTTTCAGTTAAAGGAACATGCCGACTTGTTGGAACTTTAGCTTATTCACCGTATCCCCCAGAGTTAGATAAGTCCGTACATACCCTTCTCATTTCCATGCGTGTTGTAACTCTGTCTGACGCCCCCACCGCTAGCCTAGGTTAGCACAGATCCTGGAGGTAACAGGCTCCATCTAGCCTACTGCTCCCAATAAGTGACAAAATAACGCCAACATTTTCCTATTTACATGTTGTGATTTGTATAGTCACAGCGTGTACAAATAACAAGGTCACATGAGACGCAGCCATCTTCTAACCGTATATAAACTGGGAACTATATTCTCAGAAGGCGAAGCACTGCTACTTGGGCGGAGTGATTAGCGCAACACCTGAAAAGCATGGTTGTTACTTTTCAAATTTTTAAAGTTGAAGCCCGTCCTTTAAATTTTACATACACAGTGGAAATTGGTAGGCATGTGTAACATATTGAGACTCTTTGGGAGAGTCTCTTTGGGGTGTACCCTAAATTTAACAGGAAGTCAGCCATTTTTAATTTACTGTGTAATTTTAGTGCATCTTTTGCCATTTCCAGGAGTCGTACTTTAACAGACTCCTCCTACAGAAATAACACGATTGACTTTAAACATTTTTGTGCAAACTAAAGATCTTAATGATGAAAAGCAAAAATTGATGTCCTGGGCCGTGCCCAGACCATGCCAAGTTGTATTTTCCAGTCAGGCTGCTTTCTATTGCTCCTCTGTAACGGTTAACAAGAACCTGGCAGGGGAATTTAGCTTTCCTTAAGAAATACAGATGTTTCTGAGCTCAACTTCCATTGATTGTTGCTCATGATACTTCTGTAACTTTTAATCAGTTAAGTAAAAGTATGGAATTGATATTCTGAAAGTTCATGTTTTGAATGCAGGACTCTTACTTGTGTACTTTGTACTGTATTTATTGTTTTATTAGTACTTATACCTGAGTAAAGGATCTGAATACTTCTTCTACCGCTGTCCAATAGCTCTCCCAATAACTGCAAACTGTCTTACTATATCAACATCGTGTGTCTTCATGGTTAGCAAGTGATTTACCAATCCATCCTGTATTCTGATTCTTTATTTATAAAGGACAACAAACATTAATCAACATTTCTGTAAATGTGCCAGTATTAGCCAGCCGGCTAATTTTCAACTGTAGTCCTTTGGCCAGATGATTTTAGACCAGAGCAGCAGGAAGCAGCAAGATATTAGTACAGGTTAAACTATACAGATAGAAGTCAACAAGATTGACTACTATTGATACAGACCGCTAAAACAACAGAAAAGCTTTCTCAGTTAGCCATGCAGAGCCACATGAAGCATCATATGAGGACAGAGATACTGAACCAAGTTGATATTGGTCAAGAAATGGCTCCAATACATATGCTAAGTTCTCCTTAAACCACGATACATAATTTTCTGTTTCTACATGAACATGTCCTGAAGTCAATTATGTTGCTGGACACAAAGATTAACCTAATATTGATCTTCTCTCACTTTGGCTAAAAGGCAAAACAAGTTTTTTTTCTCAAAATGCCTGTGTGTATGTGTTTATGTATTCCCACATCGAAGGTGTTTATAAGTGTAGGCCAAACACTAGTCTATATCAACGACGTTTCATTTCCGGTATTGTTCAGGTGTCGCCGGTTATTCCGCCAGATGTCCCTCATTTTAGACCGGATGTCCGTTACCTTCCTCTTTCTTTGTGTTGGCGTTCTAAACTCTGGTGGAATTATGAGGACCATGATTGACTGCTCCTCAGATATCTGCAGGGTAAATCCAGACAGCTATCTAGACTATCTGTACACTCTGAGTTTTCTCAGATTCGACACACGTACACATGTTCCACCAAAACAAGTTCCTTCCTGAGGCTGTTTTGCATTTTCGCCACCCAAGACAGTTGTAATTGGTTTAAAGAAATGCCACCAAACTAGAGCACAATGTACCTTCCTTTGCAGCGCTGTGAAGGTAGGTCTGGCAATGCGAAACTAGGCAAACACTGAATCTGTCCTGAATGTAGCTGCCTGTGTCATAAAGTGGAAGCTGTCGCGGTCACCCTCTCAGCTTGTCTTTTCCTGTGTTTTAGTTTACAGCGCATAAATCTCTCTCAGAACCAGCTCACCAGTTTGCCACCCGGACTTCTGCATCTGACCCACGTCCAGAGACTTTCTGCTGCTAAGAACCAGCTCACAGTCCTGTTTGACATCCCTACCAGTATGTTCCAACTCAGCTTATATATAACTGTCTTTGTAGGAAGAACACTTTTGAATATAGATTTAAAGAATGTATTAACTTGTTGTCAGTTACATGTCAGGGTTATTTTGAAAGAGTTTGGTCAAGAGCTGCAAGGGTCAATTTGAGTATGGTAACCCCCAGACTTTACATAAACACATCCTGAAACCCAACTTGGGGATATTTTAAATAAGCTAGCACATGTTAGTCATGTAAGCCTGCATGTCTGAAGCTGTGATTCATCCTGACTCAATACTTCTAAGGCTCATTAGTTTGTTAGTTGTTTTTTTTAACCAGTTTTCACCAATATAGATACCTTGTTTCCAAAGTTATTGTGTCCACACTTCTGAGCACGCTCGTCAAAGACAAAAATTTTTGAAAGTTCAAAAACAAACCTCACAGTGAAACTACAGTGTTTCGTGTTGCAAATAGTATTTTTAAATCACTTTTTGTATTAATGATGGTGGTCATTTAAATAACAGAAGCCAGACAACCAAATATTATCTTTTATCATCAGTTGTCTGAAAGGTCAGAAAATAATAAATAAAAATGTCCATCCAGGGTCCAAGGTGATGTCCTCAAATGTTTTGTCCAAGCAACAGTCCATAACCCAAGGATATTTGTTATTATTCTCACATTGGAGAGGAAAGAGTGTTTCTGATCGCTTCACTAACTCATTACTTCAGCACTACCCATCTGTTAACAGCTTGGATAAATTGTTAATCAATACACCTAGGTTATTACAGCCATTTATACACTTTATGTCAGATACATGGATGTTGCCATAAATTTGCCATTAAATTGACCATTTTACCATTGGTCGGTTGGTGGTCATTGTTTTGTCTTGTTTTTATTGTAAATTCAGTTTTCTGCTGAGGAACCTGGAGCTCTTTTACTAGAGATGAGCTCATGAACATCAGGGAAACCACACCAGCGGACTTAGTTCCCACATTTCATATTCATTTTTAAAATGTTTGTTTATTTATGCATGCACCAACCACCGCACGTTCCTTATAAGTGTTACTACCTTGGCAATAAACCCTTTTCTGATTCTGATTTTAAAACATATTCAAACTGATTTACAGTAACAACATCTGAAGGGCCTTTTAGTGGTTATTTAGTCATTTGTGCAGGTCTGATTTTCGACTTTGGCTGTGTTCTTTATTTCCATACTGTCAGCCACTAACTGGATCGGTCTTCGCAAGCTAGAGGAGCTGGATGTGTCTGACAACTGTCTGAGCAGTCTACCCACAGCAGTCATGCACTGTTTGAAATCTCTGAGCTTCCTCAATGTGTGCAGGAACACACTGAGCACCTTCCCTGATCCCTGGGCTTGTCCTCTGGTAAGAAATAGACTGATAATGGTCCACTTCCTGTTTTTATCTGCTGATTACAGGATTTTTCTTTTAATCAAAATAGAATAGTCAAGGTGCTGTTGTCCGTGTTTGATATTCTGGGTATTACTGTATTGAGCTCATTTGATGACATTTTAACATGATTATTTATTTGCCATCTATATGTAGCCAATCACTGCAATTGGGTTATTATAGAACTTTTGAGGGTTACCCATATCATGGTGTTAAAGCTGTTTGAGAGGCTTAGCTACTTTGCCAAAGATACTATAATATAATAATAATATTTTAATATTATTATTATTTAATATTTTAGGAGGACAATGAATGTTCATGCAAGATGTTAAACATTTTTATTGCATGCCATAAAAGTCTTTTATTATTGTTGTTGTTGTTGTTCCAGCTTTTGGTCCCAGACAGGTTAGAGGAGTCACACAGACTAAGGGCCTTTTCACACCTACCTCATTTAGTCCGGATTTTCTGATCTTTCAGTTTTATCCGAACCAAAATTACAGGTGTAAACTGGTTTGTGTGCAGTACGTTTCTGTCTGTTTCTAGTGTGAAAGCATTTTTTGGGATGACCATTTACAAGAAGTTCCGGTGCTCCCGGGTAAACAACCGATGTAGCAGAAAAAAATGGAAGCAAATTGCCACTCACCTCTTCGGTCTGTCCCCAAACGGAGGTGCCAGGGCTCGCAGGCTTGCTTGCAGTCGTCTCCTCCTTTCCCGACTGGCAACAATAAAAATGTTCTCACAACGAAGACGTTCCTTTGCCGAATTTGAACTAACCTCGAGTATAGTTGGTGCTGTAGGTGGTAATGCCATAATAATAACAACATAGTGGCAATGATGTACTTATGTTCATTCTTGTCAAGGCCAGAGAGTATTGTCAAAGCTACCAGCCAAAGTGACAACACGCTGACGTCAGATGCATGTCCGTTTACAAACCAATCAATGTCAAGTATAGAAAGACGCAGCACACATAGATAATGACAACAGGATGCAAGCATGACATGTAGACTTCCTTAGTTTGCTCGCATACTTGCAATGTGAAACCAAGCCAAAACTACTCAAATGTTTTAAAAGCTGAACTTTGGTTCAGACCTTGGTGCAGACTTTCAGGTGTGAAAGGACCCTAACACACTGTTGGCCTTTTCGTGGTATTTATTTATGTACAATAACAGACATAAAATAACACCAGTCTTTTAAGTTGGGGCAGAATTCTGGCAAGAGAATGGACAGAACATGTCTTATACCTAACTAACACTGCATTATCATATCATTGATAGACTAGTCACAAAAAGCCATGGATATTCGGCTTTCGGGTGAAATTTCAGGATGAACATTTACAGGTGAACTTAATGTGACCTTCTCTAAACTTTTGAATGTGCATGTCCAACAGTTCAATGTTTCAGTTCTTTCTGCACAACTTGCTGTTCTCTAACAAGGAGCTTAACAGCAAAATTCACAACAGGTGTTTGATCCATGCATCAACCAATACATTTCCTGTCACATTTTGACATCATGAGACCAAGACGACACCTAACAATTGATCAACAGTACCTTGCCATTGCAAGGCTTCAAACAGGATGTTCTCAGATGGAAGTGGCCACTGAGCTTAGAGTGTCACAGAGTGTCATCAGCAGGTTGCAACAGAGATACAGAGAGATTGGAAGAGTCACAGAAAGGCATAGAAGTGGGCGCCCATTGGCCACATCCCACACCGATGACCGCTTTATTGTGAACAGTGCCCTGCGGAACCGGGTGATGAATGCCACTCAACTCCAGGCACAGGGAAGTGAGAGGCACCCAAGTGTCACGTCAGACCATTCGAAACTGTTTACATCAGTGTGGTCTGCGTGCTAGACGACCTGCAAGGGTACCTGACCACACCACCAGGCACAGGCGTCATCGTCTTGCTGGACAAGGGACCAGTGGGCCTCAGTGCTATTCTCTGATGAAAGACGATTCACGTTGAGCAGAAATGATGGCCGCCAACGATGTTGGAGATGTCAAGGAGAGCGCTATGCATCAGCCATTGTTGTCACCAGACGACCCTTTGGTGGTGGTGGTGTTACAGTGTGGGCAGGTGTGTCTAGTCAATACAGAGCTGCCCTACACTTTCTGAATGGTACAGTGACAAGCCCATACTACATGAATAACATCATTAATCCAGTCATTGTGCCCCTGCATGAACAACACAGGCCTAATTTCATCTTCATGGACGACAATGCTCCAGCTCATCAAGGTCGCATCATTAGGGAACGGCTGCTGGAGATGTGATCAGCTGAGTCGCCGTGTTGAGGCTCGTAACTCTGTACCCCAGAACCTCAATGACCTGAGGGCCGCCCTTCAAGAAGAGTGGGATGCCATGCCTCAGCATACAATAATTTGACTTGTGGACAGCATAAGACATTGTTGTCAAGCTGCAATTGATGCTCAAGGGCACATGACAAGTTATTGAGACATTGAAATTTTTTGTTGTGGTATACCCACCACTGTTGTGGCTTTTGTTTCAATACATTATATGAGATGAGGAAATCACCATTGCATGCTTCTACTTAAATGCCCTACTTTCATGATATAATACCACTGTAGCTTGAACTTTTTACATTTTCCATAAATTCCCCCCGAAAGCCAGATATGAGTAGTATTTACTGTAAAGAAATGGTAGGATACAGTTGAACTGTATAATGGGGGGGGAGGACTGTTTTCACATAATAACACAAATGGATATTCATATTTCTCCTCCCCTGCAGAAGCAATGCAAAGCTTCCTCTAATGTGATCGAGAGTCTTCCAAACACCATCTCCATCTTCTGGAGGACTCATCTGCAGGAGGTGGACTTCTCCGACAACAGCCTGAAGGAGCTGCCCTCATATCTCTTTGAACTGGAGGTAGGAACCAGCATTCTGGATTTGTTGCTGGACATCTGTATGTGCACCACGCTGAAGTGTAAATAATAATTACAAAACTAAGGATTTAACAAAAATGAATACATTAATATAAAAATAAATATAATCAGACTGCTGTGTGTGAAGGAGCCTGCAGATGGCACTGCTGCTGTGTAGTTGGTCTCCATGTTTGGATCATGGACTTACATTCAGCTTAGAAACACCAAGATAATTAAGTTTAGATACAGAAATGTTTGGCTCCCTTTGCCAACACTAACCAAAGAGTTGCCCATTTTGGGATTGGATTGTGGAGCTCTTAATAGAATTGCAAACCAAATAAGAATGCTGTACATGTTCAGCCTTTGAATGTACCAACACAAGCAGAGCACTGCCAAATCAAATGTAAAAGCAAGAAACAGTAAGGAAAAAATTGTACAACAATGGGCCTCATGCAAGAAACACATCTGCCTGTATGAGGGATTTCAGAGAATTGTCCCATTCACCATTTTTTCTTGTATATGAATGATCCTGTTTTCTGCCAGACTTTATTTCAGATCTATGTTTAGATTTAGACAATTCCTGATTTGAATGAATGATGCGTGAGTGAATGATTTGAGACAGCGAAAACACAGTAACCACAATGAGAACTTTTTGGAGCTCAGAGGAGCTGTTCTCAGAGCCAGCTGTCTGTGTATTCCTTGAAAGGAAAAATGTGAATGTGTGGTTTACAATATCTAACGCCTCCTCTGACTCATCCTCCCATCAGGCTCTTGTCTCGTTGAGATTGTGTGGTAATCACATTGCAACACTCCCAGCCCCCAGTAAGTGGAAGTGCTCTCAGCTCAGGACCCTCGATCTTTCCAGGAACCAGCTGGGCAAGTAGGTCCACACAGTAGATAAACACTGCCAGCTGTTACTGAACAGCTCAATAAATGTCTTGTGTAAAATAAAATCATTACTTTTGCAACATTACAATGTTTTAAGGCACATTACAAGTTTGTCATTTGTCATTCAGCGTTGAAGAAAATGTGTGATATTTCAAGATAAAAGCAGGGTGGGGCTTTGATCTGAATCTAGTATAACACTGATTTCCCACTGGGTGCGTCTGTGCTGCGTTCCCGGTTTTGTTCCGTCCTCTGCGGAGCATCTTGGCTGCCGGACTCGCAAATTATATTGTCTCTACAAGTACTTTACAGAACAATCACATGTTTATTAGCTAGTATGTACCTTCCACTCCAAGTACTCCTGTAATTAAACTCCATGCCTTCTTTTTTCTGGTGTTGTCCTGATAAAAAAAAAAGATCTGTGATGTCTATTATGATTTTCCATCTCCAAGATGAATCTCTCGTCGTCCATGGTGTTGTAGAGGAGACATATACGATTTTGGGGGGTGTCTTTTGATAAATTGACAGGATGCCCTCGTTGTTTTGTTGAATATCAAGCATTGTCTTGAATGGCTGCGATTGCTCGCAGGTCGCGGCACATCTGGAACGCAGCGCAGACATGCCCGGTGGAAAATAGGTGTAAGACACTCTTATTTTGAGTTTGAATGATTCTAAATACCTTATCAAATCTAAGTAGGTTGAGCTTTTAACATTTGGTTTAGTTTAGATATGTCATCACCATCAACAGTGTAATTGATATTGTGCATGCAGACTAAATGGATCTGGTGCAGCTTGTTTGGTTACAGCCACTTTTCCTAAATGTATTACTACTCTAGTTGTATGCATGTTTGTCCTGTGTGTTATATACTGTATCATGCTAGGCTTAACATAGAGTTTTTGTCTCTCTTGCTTATGAGTTTTGTTTGTTTTTTGTCAGAAACATATTGGCATATTTGTAGACATTTATGAATCATGTTAAGCTAAATTCCAATGCGGTGTAATATTTGTCAATGAGGGCTTTTGAAATTCCTTTTGAATGCTACTGTCCCTGACATTAGTGGATTACTGTACTTCAAATTGTGTCTTTAGAACAGAGGAGTTGCCCAAGTCCCGGAGGCTGGCCTTCCTGACTACATGGAACAGGAGGGACCCAGACCCAGGTAGATCTGCTTTACATACGTGGAAATAAATTATTCATATCATTAAAAGCTAATTGCTTCTATGAATGTGGACTTTGGAGATGGTGTCAGGACCATAGGCTTAGACATTATACAGTCTCTCCATTGGTAAGATCTTGTGATTGCAACAAACATTCAATCATTTCCTAGTGTTATTTTATATTTTGTCCTGTCCTTGCAATAGTTCCACAAACTGAGAAAGTGTATACAACATGTTATTTAGGTGAGACCTCTTTAACCTCTATACATTACCTTATTTTCATTGTTGTTATGCATGGTGAGTACAAGGTAAGTTGAGCCCAAAAATGACTTCAAATTTGAATCATCTTGTGACCCTTCCAATTCTTCTTGCGACCCATTGAAGACGTCCCGTTCCCCAGGTTGGGAACCACAGCTCACTCCCAGCCTCTAAATGACTGAAACCATTTGTAACGTTCTAACCAACCTCCTAACTAAATTAATTGAACCATCCCTGACACCGTACTTCTGACTAACCTTTTGATATTTGGAAACCTACCTGAAATCACTCAAACTCCTGGTGAGGTACCTGCTACCACACTACCTGCTATTGCCTATTACAGCATTGTAACCTCTCACACTAACAACCACAAATGTCTACACTACTGAAGATCATTTTAGTTCCATATTATGGTAATTGCTGAGATTAAAAAGTCACAGGATCCTGGTGGGAATGAGTCCAGTATGGGTCAATCCTGTGATGTAATGGAAATGATGCAGTTTTATTATTATTGTGTAACAGTGTATTGTATTTGTATTAGTGTTACATCATGTTTCACATGCTGTTTCAGAGGAATTATATCCTGCCAAGAATCCACTTCTGTGGAACATACTGCTTACTCTTAGGAAAAATTTGGCACAAAGCCAAACACAGGTCCATAGCCCAGCTCCAGTACTAGTTACATTCTGATAAACTGTATGTAATCCTTTGTGTGAGCATACATGCGATGACCCTCTGCATGGCTCTGTCTTGGCAGTGTGTCCCATAGAGTTTCCCATGATTCTGCGGGATTCACTGGAAGTGCTTTTCTTGAATGACAACCAGCTGGAGTGTGTTCCCCAGTCAGTGTGTGGTCTGCACAGCCTCACTGAGCTCTACCTCTCCAAGTGAGTCCCTCTGTCTGTCTGCCACCCTTCACCTGCATACTCCTTCTCAGTCCTCCCTCTGTCGCACTGCTGATATTGGTGTAACGTTATAATCCCCAGATTATGTGTGTTTTTTCTCTCTCTATCTCTTTTTTATTGACAAATGATGTCTGAGAGGTGCAGTGTTGTAAGGGGTACTCGTATCTCTGTCAGTTCTCAAAATAAACATTTTTTGGGTGCTAGAAAATGTTTTCACACACTGCCAGGATTCCCTGTGGCAGACAGTGGGGGCCATATTCACCAACTTCTGCAGCTACAAACAGAGCTCATCCTCGGGTCAAATTTGACCCCTTTTCAAAACTTTTATATCAGAAATATGAGTTTCTTTTTAACCAAATGACCCAAAAAGTAAGTACAATTGCAAATACTCGATCGCTACTTTCAATGAATTTTGGGTATTCAATTTTATAGCATTTGGAAAAAAATTGAAATGGTTTTCAAAATAGTCTCCTGACTAAACTTTGACATACACGTTTGTGGTTATCCATCAACA
The DNA here is from genome assembly GCF_008315115.2 of Sander lucioperca. Taxonomy (NCBI): domain Eukaryota; kingdom Metazoa; phylum Chordata; class Actinopteri; order Perciformes; family Percidae; genus Sander; species Sander lucioperca. Next base: position 34,269,168 of record NC_050175.1, read on the forward strand.
TACGTTCCTCTAATATTAGTCAAAATAATTCAGAATTTTAATTAGGTATAATTTCCAGATTTATTGACCATGACCTGCAAAGAAAAGTGTAAAACTAATGGTAATAAGTTGGTGTTAATATGTTAGTGAAAAATAGCGTCAAACGTTGAAAAAAAAGTGACAAAAACATTGAAAATAAGCGTCAAAAGAGCCAAAAAAGGGACAAAAATGTGAGACAATGTGTCAAAAACATTATAGGAACCATGTATATTATGTTTGTTTATGGTTTATAGTTTTCACCAATTACGTAATGTAGGACGTCATGGTGGTTAGTCTGACAATAATCAGTCTATTTATACACCTGTGCACCTGCATGGCAGAGGCTAGAGAGGGGGTGAGTTTGGGTTTTTGCATTTTCTGTTGACCACAAGTTTTATTGCAGTTTCATCGCAAGTTTCACCACATCCACGTTCACCTTTATGCAGTATTTTTCAGGCAACTGGATTTAGTTTCTTAATGTTCTTTCCGACTTTCGAATGAACAATAAATCTTTGAATAATTCAGATCCACTCCGTGATACGCTTTCAAACGGCGCGTCATACGGTTGATTGTTCCCTGACTCAGCCTCTCGGCGGCTTATGGAGGTTGTTAAGATCAGCCATTCCTAGCAGGTAGCCTTATAGATAGATAATCGGATCTTATGATCTCTTATGATCTTACTAAATTTCCACTATTGTGTGAAATTCAATTTCAAATTTTTTTTAGCCTTAGACATACAGCTAGAAATGAACAAAATAATCATTTATTTCAACGTGCTGCTAATTTACAGCAGTTGCACTCTTACTATGAGCCATTCACAATTTCTGTATTCCCACATACTACATACTATTGAATTTGGAAGGATGAAGCTAAATCAAATTCAATAACCTTGTCAAATGTTTTCAGTACAATCAGTTGTGAGTGTCAGAAGCTAGTCAAATTATACATTGCATTGGCTAATTAATTGGTGGTGTTGTTTTACACTGAAGACACTTTCAAACGATATATTGCCAGAAAAAGTCAAATAATAAAGTCAGAAACAACAAATGGTTTTAGGTTCGGTCCCTGGGAACCGCTGCTTGGTATGATGTCAGTCCTCCTGCTACAGCTGTTTGCAGCTGTTTTATACAAGCCACAATTGAATTGTTTGGAAAGTTGTGGATCCACAGCATCCTGTGGCTTTGGCAACATATCTACCTGACTGTTTTTAAAAAACCCTTGTGGGCTCAGTGAAGGTCCATGAGGTTTAAATAGTTCAATTATATATATAATAATTAAACATATTAACATGTCCTTAATGTGAATTGTTGACCCATGTTGTCTCACCTTCTTTGGGGACAGTAATCCTGGAATCCGGGAGCTTCCAGCAGAGCTCAGCCAACTCTCCAACCTGTGGCAGCTGGACACTGAAGACCTCAACATTAACAATGTCCCCCAGGAAGTAAGAAAAGAAGGTACTGTCTAACTCCACTGACTCTTCAAAAGGAACCAAAAATGTATAGAAATGTTTTCCTCAAGTTAGAATGCTTAAAGGACTACTGAAGCCCCATATTAACTTCAGATAAAGTTTAAGTTTTAAGCTGTAAAGAATCAGGTCAGTGGATTTTGACCCCCACCACTTACATTGTAAGCACATTAGGAAAGGACTTTTTAATGGCCAATATAAACAGGAGGAATGATTACAGCAAGCAAACCTGGTTTCAATTTCTGTATGGGCACCTGACTATTGGAGAATTTACTAAGAAACTACTGATATATCATTAAATATGTCTCTATATATGTGTATATGATTATATACGTATATATGTGTGTGGTTTTATATATATATATATTTTGAATGTACAAGCGTAGAGTTGCAGCAGCCGCTCAGCGTCCGTATGTTATGTTCAATGTAGCCCGCCTGTCAGACTGGCGATCGGATCGCCCATCGGTGATCTCAAGTAACCACAATTGGATGATTTGAAAATAGAAGAGTCACCCAAGCCTAAAGTGCACTAGGGCTCGGTTCAAATATAGGAAGTGAACCAAAAAACAGCTTATTTACTCGTTTTATTATTTGCAATTTAAATAAATGAAACCTTTCACACAATTTAGACACACACATAGGCCTATATGATTTAACGGATAGTAACTTTAAAATCCATAACTTATTATGATCTCGCTTGTCGTCTGTGTAACAAGGACAACACGCATAGACTGTAAAAATAATGGACGAAGCTTCCGGGTCTGAAAAGTGAAGCCAGTGCTGAAGTGCCTTAAACTTGCATTCTATCTAATTTCCAGCAAGGGGTGACTCCACTGGCTGTTTGTATAGAATTCTATGAGAAAAAGACCCTATTTCTAACTTGATTTATTACCTCAGTAAACATTTTCATATGAGTTCATGGTCTCATGCGCTAGTTTCAAGTCTTCTTCAATACAGCATGATGTTCATTTAGTAAAGTATGGTCCCATTTATTTAAAACTAGAGGATAAAGCAGGGGATGCTTTATGGAGTGGATACACGTCAATCATGACAGAGGCTTAGCAATGCTAACCATGACGCTGTGTACATTAAAATAGACCTGAACCTGTTTTTTGGTTTTGTCACTCACTGTGTTTTCACTTCATCAAAGTTAATTTGAACATTTTGGTCGCCTAAAAATGTCTTGTTCAGCGTTCTGCTAACCAAGCTAGCTAGCGCTAGCGTTAGCTGGTGACTTCAGGGAAAGTTTGCAGAGTTTCTGTACGAGTCTCTGTACTGCCATACATTCAGATGAATGGCTCCAGTACCCGGAGGTCTATGTTAACCCATTGGTAAATACCCACTGATTGACTCGCCATTCATTTCCAACATCCCGAAAAACCAAATGTTGACCTCTTTGATCTTTCAGGACCTGCCTCTGTCCTGGCTTTCCTCCGGGCACACCTCCGAAAGGCAGAGCCTTTTAAACTGCTGAAGATGCTTGTGGTTGGTCCACCGAGACAGGGGAAGACGGCCCTTCTAGAGGCTCTACAGACCGGCAGGGTGGCCCCCTTCACCCCAGCAGAATGCAGCATCTCCACCTCCACCTGGGAGCTGGACAAACCCAACGGAGGCAAAAACAGCGTGAGGAAAACACAGACCATACATACGAATTCTATACATTCAATGCACACGCACAGTACATGGTCTAGATTTCAGACCATAAGGATGAAAAATGAACTGTTTTGTATCTATCTGCCTAAATGAATTTGCTTCTTTTTTTCTGTAGCTTTCACATTTTAGAAATGAAACTGTACTGAGAGCAAAATCACGTCAGTAAACAATAAAATAGTTTGATATGCCCGGCTTGTGGACGGTAACCTTCCACAAGTCGGGCATATCAAACTGTTTATTGCCCTGCCTTGAGGTGATTATCCCGTTTATTCTACTTCTTGCTTGCCAACATAATAAAACAATTCAAATACTTTAATAATTATGCTTTTTCTTATTCGTATTGCATGCTTATTAAATGTATACTCTGTTTGAGTTCATCTCCCTCAAAAAGTAGTCCCCTTTAGAACTACGGTGAATAACGTTAGCTCAGCTGTAGCTAATTAGTTTCTATAGCAACCACAGTCCGGGTCAGTTGTCATTGTCAGTCTATCCTTCTGGTGGCTCTTCCACTCTGTTTCCACTGTGAAAACCTTGACAGCAAAGGCAGTTGCCTTTTTCGTGTTTGATTCAAGGGCCCCGTCTTCAATTGTACGCAGCTCCTCATCTGCCAGATCTCGGAAACGGGTACCCTGGGCCTTGTCTTTTTCTTTTGTCATTCCGTCGTCCTCATCGCTCTTTAACCAGTCCTCAAATGTCGTCCCTCCTCCAAATATATTAAAATTGACAATGAATTCGTCCATTTTTGAAACACTATAATGTTTAGAACTACGGCGAATAACGGTAGCCTAACTGTAGCTAACGTTAATTAGTTTCTATAGCAACCACACAAGGCTGCATCTGATCACTAACGTTAGTTTAATAACGTAGTTGCTACATTGTATCTCGCTTGCGAAACTATGTATCGACTGACCCTCCGATAGATTTCCAACACATTTTAGAAACTTTTTTAAACAAGGTTTATTTTTACAATGGACCTCATGTTTGAAATTTCTGTGATAGAAAAAAAATACAAGCGGCGTATTGATCTACTATTTGATGACGCTGTGCTCAGTCAGCGGGCAACCTGCCGGGTTAATGCCCTCCTCCCAGCCAATCAGAATCAAGCATTCTTAAACGAAGTAGAATAAGACAAGTTCATTGTCAGGTGTTCAAATGGCCCTCCCTGGTGAAGGAAGGAGAGCAGAAAACAGAATAAATAAGCGAAAAGAAAAAAAGTAAGAGAGCGCAACACCATCTTGGATAAATTTAACAGAAACACCTCTTTCCAGAAACAGTGTCCATGTTTCTCTGGATAATCCACAAAACACATTGTCAACAGTTTCAAAGGGATTTCTTTTTCGTCAGAGTAGTTCCAATAAAAACTGTTCACAGTGAGGTCTGTGGTCCATTGGAATCATTCAACTTCCTACAAAATCAGGGAGTGGATCTTTAATAATGACGATTTTTTTAAATTCCTTACTCATCATGTATTCTCTTTCCAGCCCCTTCTTTAGAGTTGACTTAACACTCATCTTGTCCACACAGAAGGACTCAGTGGCATTCAACGTGTGGGACATAGGTGGTCAAGCGAGCATGTCCACAGTGAACCAGTGTTTCTTCACTGATAAGGCCCTGTATGTGGTGATCTGGAACCTGGCTCTGGGAGAGGAGGCTGTAGCCAACCTGCAGACATGGCTGCTCAACATAGAGGTGAAATGTAGCTCTCTCTCTCTCTCTCTCTCTCTCTCTCTCACACTCACACTCACACACACACACACACACACACACACACAGAACCTGCTTGCAGCTGTGAGTGGGTCAGAAAGTGAAGGGTGTGACTGAGGCTTTGTGTTCCCAGGGGGAGGGAGGAGTGATCTGATTTGAAGGAAAACAATTTGGTTGTCAGATCACATCAACCAACCACAGTCTGATTGATGTCATTTAATGAAAGCATGATGACGTAGAAGATGTTGAAACGGCTTGCAACATTTCACTCAAATGGTTCATTAGAACCTAATTACCATCTCTAACATTTAATAATGCCTTCCTACTGATTTATGTGGTTAGTTTACAGCATTATTAACGCCTGGATTTGTTTAATAGGCTGAAATATCTCTCTGTTGTTGTTACTTTGTCTTATTAGGGCCCGAGCAACGATCACGTCGGTCTGTGAAGGCCCTATTGAAATTACTACATAGGATTATTAGGAATTATATATATGTATATATGCACGAAAGGGCCAGGGGCCCCAACGGTCCCTGGCACTGACATTTTTTTATTAAGATTATTGATTAAGATTATTATTATTATTTTTCTGTAATCCCATTTTTTAGGTGCTTGGGATGCTTGAAACATATATATATATATATATATATATATATATAGCTCTCATACATATATCTTTAATATAAGTTCAGCAGTACAGTTGTTGATATGGAACCTGCTATAAGAACCAACACATGAAAAAATACAATTACTTCTTTCAAACTTCAGTTAGTAAAAGCAAAGTTTGTGAAAAGTAACAAATGTTTAGGATTTAAAAAATGTTCCTGTCTAAATGCCACTGTTAGATATTGATAAATATGGCTTCAGGCTCCTATATGAAATGTGTTTAATTTTAAAGAGTGTCAATCAGATGTCGCCACTGGTTTGATTTTATCTGTAGACACTTATGCTAAAAACTGATTGATTTGATTGTTGATTAACACATCTAACCAATTGCATATGCTGGCTAAAACTAGGGCTGTGCTATTAATCGAAATTGAATCGTGATTATGATTTTGGCTCCCAATGATCACAAAAACAGAATAATCGAGAAAAACAATTATTTAGCGTTTTATTACGTTTTAAGAGTAAACTCTTATTTTCTCTTGTGTTCTGAATGAAAAAATAAAGTTTAAATAGGAAAAGTATTAAGGCAAATTTCACAGTTGTATGTTTTTTTTACTGTTGATTTATTTAACTTTTTCCACTGTTTTTTAAGTTCAATAATTGCAACATCTTTCCAGAAGTCAACGAGTAATCGTGTTAAATTATCGTGATTTCAATATTCACCAAAATAATCGAGCCTTAGCTAAAACATGTATTGGTTGAAAAATGTCTTCATCAATAAGAATGCATTCATTCATTCATGTGCCTGAAGTTCCATACCTAGGGCATAATGACAACTAAACCAAACTCCATCTGCTGAGGAAGAACATGAGATGAGGTTGAAGGCCCTGGAAAAAGTTAGAGGTTGGACATTGAGTTAAGATGTTCTTGTGTGTGTCAGACAACTGTTTCCAAGGTAAAGAATGGACTTTCACACTCATCTTGTGAAATAAACGCGAGTTCCTTTGTGTTGTGGCCTGTAGGCGCGAGCACCCAACTCTGCCGTGGTGGTCGTGGGAACACATTTGGATCTCATCGATACCAAGTTCCGCACTGAGAGACTGGCCACGCTGAGAGCTTATATTCTGGCTCTGTGCAGAACCCCTTCAGGGGCTCGAGCCAGCGGCTTCCCTGACATCACCTGGAAACACCTGCAGTAAGCACACATTTTACCTTTCATTGTTTGTTTATTGCTATTGGTAAGAAACAGCTGCACTCTTTTTTTATTCATCTTTTTATTTGCAAAAAAGAACAGCAATTGTTTACAAACATTTGACAACAAACATTTAGTTTTTTAGTTTTTTGCTACCCCCACCCCCCACATACTGCCTATGCAAATAATAGAAACAGCTGTAAGATTCATGTCAGTTGTCACTAGTATCAGCCTTACAGACGTCTGTTAAGCCACCTACACATGATAGGCGGCAAAAGCGCTTTGCACTGGCCATTCCATTGATTTCCTATAGGTAGGGCGGTGGCGCCCAACTATGCTCTGCGCTACCCCTGGCGTCGCGCACTGATCGGATTTGTGTGATCTGTGATTTGTGTGTTTTGGTACTCAGTGAAGTGTCCTGTAAGACTCTGGAGGGCTTGGATGGGCTGAAGAAGCTGATCTACCAGGTGGCTCTCTCCATGAAAGAAAGCAGCAGCTCAGCCTGTGGCGGTAAACTGCTGGGCAGACTGGTGAGTGAGGCAGTGTGACTGGTGATGCTCGACTCAGCTCTTCACAGCTTGCCCGAACAGAGAGAAACTTACTAAGAACGTGAATGTATTTATAAAAAAAGGAGACATAGGGGAGCTTCTACAGATGGTAAATGTGGGACAAGATACATAAAATTCAATAGGTGGTGAATCCCAGAAGGACAAAGGACTGAGACATGTCTTGGAGGGTAATAGCAGATGTATAATTCTTGTTTGTTTTTGTATTTGTGCGTATCATGGCTTTGCTGGAGGTGCCATTGTTTTCTGTTTTCTGTTTCATTCTGTTCATGTGATACTGTCATATAATTGAGAGGTTAAGAGAGAAATTTTGATATGCGCTGGGAGGGATTGTAATTGCAATAAAAAAAATTTTATAAAAACATTAGAACAAAGAAGAAAAAACAAAGAACATACATGTATCATCATAAGTTTTCAGGAACAGGCAATAGAGCTGAAAGATGAAGGATTCTTGAAATTGTCTTATGTGTTTTCAAATAGTTTAAATGAGACATATCATGCTCATTTTCAGATTCTTACTTTTAATTTGGGTTTCTACTAACAGGTTAACATGTTTTAATGTTAAAAAAAACACTTTATTCGCTCTGGTGTAACACCTGTCTCTTGCGAGGCCCCCGAAAAAGCCCATTATAATTTTCATAGAGCATGTAGGTATTAAATAACAGTTCTTGAAAATAACAAAAAAACAATCAGACAATACATTTCATATCTTCCCTCTAATAATGAACGTGACCATTCTCCAGGCAGCCGGGGCACCATGGCCATGGTCTCTTGCTAGGGAATTAGCAGTTCTAACTGAAGGTACTTCTTCCCAGTGAGCCAGGGACTATTGGGGCAGAGTTTGCTGCATGTTGCCGCTTGGCCAAACAAAATCCGTTCAAACATCATAGTCACACAACACTAAATACAACAATGACGTTCATGTATCAAACATTACACCAACACCAAGCATTGGCTTGTTGTTGTGGCTGTGAGATGTAGTTGAAAGGCAAACCCAACCGTAACTGTAGTTTCTATGGTTAGTTCCTGGAAATATTTGGTCAAAAGGAGTTCAAACTATCAAGCACATACTGTACATCCTTCTTGTAATTTTCTAAAGCACAGACAGATGTTTACCCTTTTAATTAAATTAAAGCGTAACTCTCGCCAAAATGCAACACAGGGTCTTTTTGTGAATGTACCCGAGTCAAACTTTCGTTTAAAAGCATATTTAGGACGGAAGTGTCACTTTTAAGATTTACCGTATTCTCATTTTTCGGTCAAATGGCCTTTTGAATGGGAGTCCTAGGGGCACTTTTATGCTAGCCTCGACCGGAAGAACAACAGCTACAGTGAGTTGCTCAAAACCTTTCTTTTTAGTAAACTCTGGGTACACAAACAATGTTCTCAATGCTCGAGTTCATGTGTAGAGACCCTGGTCATACTTGGAGCAAAGTTTCATGTTGTGTCGAGCCGTCATAGTGTTTTAAAAATAGCTATTTTGAGGCTAGCATAAAAGTGCCCCTAGGACTCCCATTCAAAAGGCCATTTGACCGAAAAACGAAGATACGGTAAATCTTAAAAGTGACGCTTCCGTCCTAAATATGTTTTTAAACGAACGTTTGACTCGGATACATTCACAAAAAGACCCTAGGTTGCATTTTGGCGAGAGTTACGCTTTAAATTAAATGTTATTTATAGTGTCAAATCCCAACAGGAGTTATCTCAGGACACTTAACTGATAGAGTTACACTATAATTTACAAAGACCAACAATTCCCACAAGCAAGCATTTGGTGCGACAGTGGCGAGGAAAAACTTGGCCTAGGCTCTAGGTGGGCGGCCATCTGCCGCTGCCGGTTGGGACACAGAGACACTGATACAGATACATTGTCTCCTCCACCAGATCCCCAGGAGCTACCTGACACTTCAGGAAGCAGTGATAGCAGAGAAGCAGAGGCGAGATGCTGAGGGAGAGGTCCTATACCTAACTAATGATCAGCTGGAAGCCATCATCCAACAGAACCCAGAAAGTGACATCAGAGACTATGAGGACCTGCAGACAGGTACTGTGATTTGTTGAGCAAACACCTCGATGTGAAAATTGTTTGTTTTACTTGTTTTTTGTTTGTAACCTTATGTGATTTCCCTGTTACCTGAGTACCCCGACCTCAAAATCCAACATGGCTGCCCTGTGCATCAACAGTAGTAAAAGCTGTAGTAACATGCCGTTTACTGCATATGGTGTACCACCCCCCCAGAATTGATGTCCTAACCACAGAATCTATATTTGATTATTGTTTACTTGCTTATGATGAGGTCAGTGTTGATAATGGAAGTATATACATGTAAAGATAGAAATAATGAAGCTTTACTGTACCACTTCACCCATTGAACTGTGTACGGGAACTGTTTTTACTGATTCATGGCACTATATAATAAAATTATAACATAAAATGATAATATAATGAAATTATATAATTACATATAATTGTGAGTAAGTATTTAATTGGGTTCTCAGGGTTACTAGCATCTAGATTATGTCCGTTATTGCATGTGGGTCCAATGGGATAGGACATTTTGACAACCAGGGTGGGAGTTTGCAATGGCCCAATATCCAGTTTTGTTCCCAATGTATCTATCAACACATCTGCCAATTTTGGTGCTTTTATCACAAAATGAACAATTGTTTCAATTTATTGAACTATTAGCACTTCTGTCTTATTTGTGTCTCACTATATATTAGTTGTACACACAGTCCTGTCCAACTTCTATCTGTGGACGTTGTGGATTTTGTTACGCTGTTTGTATGCACAAAAAACATCCTGATGCATTGTTATCAACTGGTATTGCTAACAATGTCTAACCTGGCTAGAGGAACCCCACAATGAAAAATTTGACTTGTAAATGGAATGCATTCTACTCGGGTGTGACGTCATTCCTAGCATCGGCTTCCGAGTTCAGCGATAAATGGAACGCACTGTTATACACAACTCTTATACATGCCAATCAGCTTATTGTGCTAAAGCCATATGGCTAAAAGTCGTTCCGGCAGAGCTCGCGCTTGTGAACTCTGGTTCCATATTACGTGCATCAATCTCGTGCGGCACGGATACACAAACCATTATAGCCCTAATGCCTACACAGTCTGTTTGAATCGCAGCATCACGTATAAATAAACCAGTGTGTTACTACTGCTCTTGTGGAATAACACATCTGGTTGGGTGTTTTTTTTATTGTTGTGATTAACAATTTTTTATTTTTCATTTTTTAACAACATACAAAACAAACAACTCGCAACATGAACAAATTCATATCATCATAAGCCCATCATACACGTCCCTCCCCAACAGCACAATGCTTCTTAGGAGCCCTCCAGAAAGCTCAGGTACTTTCCCCATTTTCTAGTATATATATATATATCCAATCTGGCAAACCGATTTTGTGTTTTTCAAACGCCGCCACCCTAGCCATCTCACAAGCTCACTCCTGGATTGACAGCACCACATCATTCTTCCATCCTCTTAAAAGAATCTGTCTGGCTATCATTAAACTAGTCTGGACCCAGCTTCGTATGTACTTATCCATACCACTTAGGATTGCCTGGGTGTTTTTTAATGTAAGAGACTGGAGGTTTCACTTACTCAGCTGCCTCTAGGTCTTGCATTGCCAGCCCTATCTCCACAGCGCTGTGGAGATAGGGCTGGCTCTACCACACATACATTCCAATTTCACAATCGTCTTGGGCGGCGCCAAGTTCTGGACGCAGCGACGGTGGCTCTGCAGAAATAGTTTCAGGACGGAAATTGTTTTGGTGGAACATTTGCACCCCATAAAAAAAAAAACCACTACATACAATATTAAATGAAGTTAACTGTTAACGTGAGCTATTTAAATTAGCTGGCTACATGGTTAAACGTAATCTGCTCTTACCAGTCTATCGCCGTGTATAGTTTGTCTATAGCAAATCCCCACCAACTGGACCCAAAACGTCCCAGTTAGAGAGTAAATGCCGTGAACATATTTTTTGTAAATCGTTTTAATCATTTCCCGAAAGAACCAAGCAGGCCTGCCTTGTTGCACGACCCAAATTTTCTTCAAAACTTGCCATTTTCAGCATGTAGCTTGCTAACTTGAAGTTTGTTGTTTTCCGAACGGAACAGAGTTTAAGAACGGCAACACACAGAAAGCGAAAGGCGAGGGACATCCGGCGGAACATCCAGCTGTGCCAGATGTGAGGCAATTGTCCCGGAAATTGTTGATCCTGACTAGCTGCCACTAAAATGTGTTGATCTGAGCCGACCACCTTATCCTTGTGTTGTTGGTCAAAATGCAAACACGCTCAGGAGTTGCAATTATGAAACTTGCATGTGCGCATTGTCTCTGGCAAATGGTCCTAATTGCTCCATGTTCTTTGTTCTATGTTTTACTGAACATCAACATGTAGTATAGTTATTGATTTAAAACATAATACTGAAAATACAAAGACATACTTTAGTTACACGTGTACACATACAAAGAGGAGGCTCACTGTCCGGTGAAGTATTTTGTTATATATGTATATTATATTACGCCCTTGACTTCACTATTCAAGAATGAACACCATGTTTAAGGCTATCTTTTTTTGCATTATATCCAGCTATCAGCTTCTTGATAGAGACGGGGACCCTACTGCACTTCCCCGACACCAGCCACGGCCTGTGTACCCTCTACTTCCTGTGTCCTGTGTGGCTGTCAGAATGCCTGGAGAGGATCATGCACCTTAAGTCCTCTCGCTCTGTAGCCAGAAATGGAGTGATCCGAGCTGAAGACCTAAGGGTGAGACTCAGGAAACAATTGGTAAAATGGAAACAATTCTGGACTCTCAGAAAATGGAATTTGACTTTCTGAGTTGTTTGTTGACTTCCTATGGTGATATCTATGATGATGTCTGTTGTGCAGATGCTGTTGGTAGGAACAGGGTTCACCGAGCAGACAGAGGAACAGTATTTCCAGTTTCTTACCAAGTTTGAGATTGCTCTTCCTGTGGCCAACAACAGGTAAAATATTGTTTTTTTTCTACAAATTTATACTCGTCTGATACAAATGGTGATTCCCTGTACAAAGCCCACACATTACTGTTAGAGTAGAAACCGATTTTTTTGTAAAGTATTTTAAGTAAGAGCCGAGAGACTATTTCCAACTTTATTCTTCATCTTCTTCTCTGCACATACCACTTCTTCATCCACGCACATACCTTTCACCTGTATCCTCACTGTGCACTCTAGCACTCCCAGTGTTCATTAACAGTATTAACAGGATACAACATTTCCCCTTTTCTTAAAGGAATTAGTCACTTAAAAATAACCCTTTCATTAAGGATAGTACCTGGAAACCTAAATTTAAATTGGATATGAAATTAGGTTATTCTTGTCTTAGCTAGTATAACTCAGACTTCAAAACAGTATGACATTTTTCACATAACCGAACAGTATGAGTATACTTTTTTTCACATAGCAGAACAGTATGACTATTTTTTTTCTTCTCACTATGCACAGTTCACACGTTGATCCTGTATCATATTCATCTTTCAAGTCTGTTAACCACTGAGGTGGGTTTCTGACTCTGGTGGTGCGTCTAGGGCCTGGATCTTGCCCAACATGCAAATTCTCGGTCACAGTGAGTCCATCCAGTGTAGTCTCATTGTTCTCACTGATGCAAGCTAGAGCCTCCTTAGGGAAATGCGCCAGCTTTGAGGCATTCCATTTTCGACCATCGCTGAGAAGGTAAGTACTTGATCCGACCTAAAGTTACAACTGTCAGAGGTTCTGTGTATTTGGATGACCCCTTGTAGAAATGTCCCGGTCTCCGGACTCGCACAGCATCATTCACTTGGAAGGTGGGCACTTTTGCTCCTCGCTTTCTGTCTGTATACTTACTGTTTTGTTGATTTTGTCTAAGTTTCGTTGACTTGCTTGTGTGAAGTAATTTTGTGTGCGACAGGAAGAATGTTCAGTTTTGTATGCATCTTCCTCTTTCTAAGCAACTCAAATGGAGTAGCTCCTGTAATAGCGTGCAGTGTAGCACGGTAAATTTGTACTCTGTCACTGCTTGTTTCCAAGGCTTGTGTGTTCTTTCTGCAGTCTGGAGACACTCTTTTAATACCCTATTAAATCTCTCAATCGCTCCATTGGCTCTTGGGTAGTAGATGCTGGAGAGCAGATGCTTTATCTCTCTCTCTCTGAGAAACTTTGCAAACTCATGGGAAGTAAACTGACATCCATTGTCAGAGACCAGGCAGGTTGGATTTCCTTCACGACTGAACACTGCAGCTAAGAAACGGGTAATGACCTCTGTTGTGACTGTAGAGGCAAATGCTACTTCTGGCCATTTACTGTAATAGTCTGTGAGAGTGATGGCATAACGACAGTCCCATGTAGCACGTTCGAAAGGACCGGTTATGTCAATGGCCACCTTTTCCCATGGTCCATCTGGCAGTTCGACAGGTGTAAGTGGTGCAGGTGCAGTCTTCACTGTTTTGTCATTGTATTGGCATGACACACATGAGGCTACTTACATCTTTGTCCATTTGTGGCCACCATTACAGTTCTCACAGTCTCTGTTTAGCACGCACCACTCCCTGGTGCCCCTCATGTGCCAAGTCTACCACTTTGGATCGCAGTGATATAAGCACAATCAAGCGGTCAGTACCTCTCATGACAAGTGTTTTGTCTACAGCCAGTTCATCTCGTACATCGAAGTATGAAGCCAGCTCATTTGGTACATTCTTTCTGCATTTTGGCCAGCCTTTCTGTATTTGCTGTCGCAATTGAGTCAGTTCAGGACAAGTGTCACATGCAGCGGTGAACTCCGACAAGGACATGGCATGCAAAGACTCCATAAAGACAGTAGCTACTATGTTCGGTTCCACCTCATCTTCTCCTGTGTTAGGCAGTGGAAGCCTGGACAGGCAGTCACATTCAGTTTCCCAGGGCAGTAAGCAACATCATATGTAAAGCAAAGTAGTCATGCAGACCACCTCAGAATTCGCGGTCCAGCACGTCCAGTACCCTTGGATGTGAGCAGGGTAGTAAGTGCTTGATGATCTGTGCGTAACACAAAGTTATGTCCCCATAGATAGGTTCTCCACCTTTCTACTGCCCAAACGCATGCCAGCGCTTCACGTTCCGCAGTGGATATTTCCTTTCAGCAGGAGAAAGTGTTCTGGATGCAAACGCCACAACTCTCTCTGTGTTGTCTGAATGAAGTTGGCTCAGTATACCCCCTAGTCCGTAATCAGAGGCATCCGTAGTTACATATGCAGGCAGTTCAGGGTCGTATAGTGCTAGGGCAGGGCTCTCAACAGTCTCTTAATGTCAGTAAAACTGCTCAGCCTCAGCAGTCCAGTTGAACTGCCGTTCTGTAGACTCCCTGAGTGTTTCACGTAGAGGTTCAACAACAGTAGAAAAGTCAGAAATAAATTTACTGTACCATGACGCAAGACCCAAGAAGGATCGCAGGGAGGATGTGTCATGTGGGGCAGGTGCATTGGCCACAGCTGTGATCTGATCTTGATCTGGGTGAAGCCCCTCTTTGGATATGGTGTGGCCTAGGAACCGCAAAGAAGTCTGGTTAAACTTGCACTTCTGCATGTTCAGCTTAAGTCCTGCCTCGTTTAAGGCATGCAGCACCCTCCGTAGGTTGGCATCATGCTGCTGTTGAGTGGTTCCGTAGCAAATCACGTCATCCAGGTATGCCTGTACTCCTGGTATGCCTGCCAGTATGATCGTCATCATCTTCTGGAAAGCTGATGGAGCTGAAGCAAGGCCAAATGGGACTCGGCAGAAATAGAAAAGTCCATCATGTGTGATAAATGCAATGCATGGTATATCACGGCTGTCTGGATGCAGTAACATTTGATGGTAAGCAGA
Organism: Sander lucioperca; assembly: GCF_008315115.2. Lineage (NCBI taxonomy): Eukaryota > Metazoa > Chordata > Actinopteri > Perciformes > Percidae > Sander > Sander lucioperca. The sequence continues at coordinate 34,284,260 of NC_050175.1, forward strand.
GGCTAGGTCAATGGTAAAGAAGACTGTGGCTCCTCTCAGCTCACAGAATAGCTCGTGTATGTGTGGTAACGGGTGACAGTCACTGACAATGCATCTTTTCTCTGCGTCACAACTATCGGAGAGACCCATGGAGATGCATCAGTGCATTCTATAACGCTCTTTTCCTGTAGGTCTTTGAGCTCATCACTCACGGCCTGCCTCACAGAGAAGGGAAGTCTCCTGAGTTTTTGTTGTATTGGCACAGCCTCTGTTTTGAGTTAAATTTTGTGCACAAATCCCTTTGCACAGCCAATCTCCTGTACCTGGATCTCGGGTGCAATCTGTGGTATTGTGCTTGGTACAGTAGGTGCCCTCGGTGCAGTAGGATCATCAGAGCTGTCAGCTGTAACAACTTTTGTGCCCTCAATACGCATGTGCGATGCTACAACTAGATCTGGCCCTAACAGAACAGTGCCTGCCCATCATGAGTAACCGTGGCACGCATACACCCTTTAACAGGTATTTTCTCTCTTGAATATGTGAACAGGTTCACTGCAGGCTCAGAAAGTTCACGTGTAGAAAAGAGAGTCTGGTAAGTGCTCTCTGGAATGATAGAAACTGATGAACCGGTGTCTACTATTAGCTCAACGTCATGACAGTGTCCATTTGCATTCACTTGCACAGTACAGATAATTTTATCTATCTGTCATTAAAAGCACAGGCAGTTCGTTTATCACTATTTCACACACCTCCTTTTGTCCAGATCGTTACATTTTGGAAAAATGTCCCATTTTTCCACATGAATTGCACATCACTTTAGCAGGACATGAAGGTTTATTTGCTAGGTGGTTGGTGAATCCACAATGGTTAGAGGAGCGGCGGCTAGTTGTAGGCGCCATTGATGATGCAGGTGTCCTTTGTTCTTTTTGGCGGGCCTTCCTTGCTCCTCCATATGACCAAACTCACACAGTGCAGCCAGTTCATGTAGTGAGGCTAGACACTGGTTTATCGACTCATCTGGTCGCTGTGCCCTCTGGCGAAATTTGTGACGTTGCGCAGTCACATTTACTTTAGGAACGAAGTGATTTCTAAGTCCATCCGTATGTGGAACCTGTATCTGGTAGTGCGTAAAACTTTTTTTGTCCCTCGGTGCCAAGTGCTTGGAGAAGAACAGCATGCTTTCTTGCCTCGGGCCACTTCTCCCCGTTAGCATCGATTACTAGCATATAGTTCTCGAACATTTTCAGCCATGTAGGGAAGGGAATAGCAGGTTCGCCTGGGCAAGGCATGAACGGTGTAGGTAGAGGCACGTTAATAGCCGTACTCGTCGCCAAAATGTGGTGTTTTGTAAAGTATTTTAAGTTAAGTTAAGAGTCGAGAGACATGTATCATGCTACTTCCAACTTTATTCTTCTTCTTCTTCTCTGCACATACCATTTCTTCATCTACGCACATACCTTTCACCTGTATCCTCACTGTGCACTCTTGCGCCCCCAGTGTTCACTAACAGTATTAACAGGACACAACAAACTGAAACTAAATAAAAACTAAAACCTTCAAGTTAGACTATACGGAAACTATATTGCCAGGTTAAAAAACTAATACAACTAAAATAAAATGAATAATTTCAGTTATAGTTTTTTAGCTATAATATATCACTTCTGACAACATGAATTTCCGTCAACTCTCGAAACATTAAGGGCCCTATCTTGCACCCTGCGCAGCGCAAAGCCCAACGCAAGTGTCTTTGCTAGTTTAAGAACGACGCAGTTGTCAATTTCCCGTCCAGCGCCCACGTCGTTTAAATAGCAAATGCACTTGCGCCCATCTGTGCGCCCATGGGCATGCTGTTCTTACAGGGAGGTGTGTTCCAGTGCATTCTTTACATATTGCTATCTTGAGGCAGCGGAAAGTGAGCGCGCCATTGACTAACAAAAACCTGGTCTAAAGTCAATAACGCAGCATTTCATTGTTATTTGAAAGCTTTAGTGCGTAACTTTTTGATATTAATGAACGTCCATTACAAGCCATTGCCAACTGAGTTGCTACAAAGCTAATGTGTGTATGGCTGTGTTCAGATGGTTGTGTTGTCCAGCAACTTTTGCTCGCAGAAACTCGAGTGAAGATAAATACTTCTTCTGAAGAATCCATCATGTTTTTTTATCCTCCGTGTCCTCCTTGGCTACTAGCAACTGTGTGGAGGAGGGGTGGGGGCTGTTCGCGATCACGGAAGGCTTGTATCATGTGGACGCGCCGACAGTTTTGTTGTCATTACTTAGAATTTCTCATGGGGACGACAGAAACTACGCACTATAGCTTTAACAGCCCGTTAGTAAAATGCACCTAGGCTCGTGCACAGCGCGCACGCACTATACTTGTTACACACACAGGGATGCGCAGCAGCACACAAACATGCAAAAGATAAAAAATAAAAACATTACAATGTGAAATAGTATAATAATATGATCTGCTCGCACGCTTTCCTAAACCACAGAAATTGAACGGACTTGACATGAGATGGCTCTGTGCTGTAATTGCTTCACATCGAACACTTATTCTGTATGTAAATCACATGTAGTTACATGCTTTTGAAAAATTATACCTGGCCCTGACTAAAACAAACTAAATGTATAAAAACTAAAACTAAATCTTTCTAAAAAACTGAAACTAAACTAAAACTAGCAAACACACAATGAAACTAAAATAAAATAAAAACTAATTAAAAACTATTATAACCTTGGCTTATCCTATGATTTTTTTTTCTTTGCTGCATAGCTTGTCCCACCGTTTTTGCACCACACAATTCATTACATCAAATCATGCTGCACTGGTAACCATGCAAAACTCTCTCACATCCTTTTAGCAGCTAACAGCCAGAATCACAGAAGCAACCAACCCAAACACCTTAGCAACAACCTAGCAACACCCAGGCAACTACCTTTACCATCATTACAACTGCCTAGTAACCACCTCATGATGCCCTAGCAAACACCTGCTAAAACCCTAGCAACTGCCCATAAAGTCATAGCAACCTCTTAGCACCTAACAAGAAATGGACAACTAACCATCACACACCCCAGTAACAACCTAAAACATTCTGGCAACAACCTTGAAGACCATTATCACCTTACCAAACACTTACCACTAACTACCACAAAGGAAACACTTACTGATCTTAGCAACTACATAGCATCCATATGCTACATACATAACCATAAGCTCTCAACATAAGCAACCACTTAAAGATCTCATATCATGCTCACATTCAGGTTCATTCTTGTATTTCAGGCTTCTATTAGAACATTCTATAATGTTCAAAAAACACTTCATGCTTCAACGCTCCATTTTAGGGCCTGTCTCTTTAAGACCCTCTCCTAACAAAGACCAGTCTGCTCTGATTGGTCAGCGTTTCGGGGTCTTCTGCAGCTGCACTCTCGGAGTACTGCCAGGGAGTGTAATGATGCTGTAGCGGCACTTTTTTACCTTTTATATAGTATAATTACGACATCACAACCGTGATGAGATTTTCTGGTAAAACCTGCAGCGAGGGCAAATACTCCTGCTGCAAGAACTGCATGAACTACACAGTTTCTGAATACGGCTGTGTGCAATTCTCTGTGGATTGAGTTTTGACCTGATTGAGCACCTCAACCTGCTTTATAAACGAAAAAGACATGGGGACCTTTTAAAAATGCAAAGTAGTAGCTAATGACAAGGCAACCCGCTAAGAACAAAGAAATCCTGTCACTAGCGCCAAGCAAAGCAAACCTAAAGTTTCTTGAAACATTTTCTAGTTTTAAATGTGTTCTTCACTTTTCCTTAACTTTTGGTGTAGCTATCTGCTGCCCCACCTACTTCCCCCCAAGCCAGCCATGGACATCCACGGCTTCCGTCAGCAGACCAACAACACCCTGCAGCGCCTTGTCCAGATGAGCTTTGTTCCTGCAGGATTTTGGGAGCGCTTCATTGCCAGGATGCTCATCAGCCTCAGAGAGATGGACCTGCAGGTACTGAAACCAGCAGATTCTCATCTTTCACCTATTGTACTTACACACCTTCAGCTTTTTACATCTGTGGCTTGAAATGTTGTCTTTGTGCAGTCATTTGAACCCAAAAGAAACACCAGGAGCCAGCGCAGCAGGAACTCTGTGATCTACAGCTTTGCTGGAACCCAGCAGAGGAACCGTTGCAGCACCTTCAGAGTCCGACGCAGCCAGACCATATACTGGAAGGAGGGGCTGCTGGTCACTTTTGATGGAGGTTACCTCAGGTCAGAGATGGGGCTAGAAGGATGTGGGCAGTAATCAAATGAGACAAATGCTTTAGTGAGGAAATAAAGAGAGAAAGTTAGGGTGTGGAGCTTCAGTTAGATTCAAAGCCTCAGAAAGGAGCCAGTTCTCAATGGGGATAAACAGACTTGAGTCAAAAACCAAATAGCAGGTGGAAGCTAATATTCAGTCAACTTCAACGGCATACTGGTTGACAGGATGTAGGTTCCACAGTTCAACCTAAACATTACAGGGGATTTCTGACAAATACAGTCTTTTTGAGAAGGGCTTGAACATTAAGAACAAGCTATCTTTGTTCAGAATATGCACCAAACATTATTCTGTGTGTGTCTTAATGTCTTAGGTCTGCCTATATGCAATATATTTACCTACATTTTCAAGCTGCAGTATTTTAATTTCATTGCTAATAATTCCAAGTTTTACATTTTCAGTTTCTGTTCTCAATCGGTTTCAGTTTTTTTTTATATAGACAGAGGATATTGTACTTCAGGAGTGCACATTATCTCCCATTTCTTTTTTAAGATTAACAGTTTTTGTTTTGTTTTATTACAGAACACAGAACATACATACAGTACAACATACATACAACATACAGTTCACAACATGAACATCCATCCCCCAGAACAAATTATCTTGGGCTAAATGGAGCCTGGGTCCCTGCAATCAGACATAGGTTATCATGTATCCCGGTCCAAAATTCCTGGACCTTATCACAGGACCATGGGACTTGAAGTAATTGGCCGTCCTCTGTCTTACATTTCCAACAAGTTGGTGTGTCTTTCAGACCAATTCTAAACAATCTGGAGGGAGTCCAATAGAAGCGTTGCATAACCTTGACCTGAATGAGGCACACCCTCACATCGTGTGACATAGGTTTAATATTCCTACAGATTCTGTCCCACTCCTCATCATCCAGTATAATATTCAGATCCCTTTCCCATGTCTTCTTGAGGGCTGACTAGGCTCCATCCCCCAGGTTCTCTATCTATCACAGTTTTCCCTCAATCTGTAAATTACTATGAAGCTTAATGTACAAAATGAGACACACAAAACACTGACTGACTAAAATATGCAGTGTTCAGAAAATCTAAAAGAAATGCAACTAATAAAAGGGATGAGAAAATGAATGTTGAACTGCCTCAAAGGTTCCTGCTGCTCCACATAAGCTGGTGTGTACATTGTGAATCGTGAGTTGGTGAAAGCAGATCAGACTTCCAGTGAAATGAGGCAGTGCCATTCGTTTTTGTGTCTCCACAGCGTGGAGTCATCAGATGTCAACTGGAAGAGGAAGAAGAGTGGAGGCATAAAGATCATCTGCCAGTCAGATGTGAGAGATTTCTCTGCCATGGCCTTCATCACAGACAACGTCAACTCTCTGATTGAGCAGTGGTTCCCTGGTCAGTGCAACTGCTCGCTGTTGAGTGCTGACTTTCAGCTCTCAATACTTAAGATTCTTAGTCTTTGTCCTGATTTAATTCAAAGTTTTGTTAATATCATTCTGTATTTAAATTGATTATTTAAAAGTTTGTATAGCCGTTTGTCTGATCTGACAAGTTTGACTCGTTTATTAAATGAAGAAAAAAGCCAAAAAGCAGTGTTATATTAGTATCTTTTCCAAAAGTCAGGTATATTGGAACCAATATTAAAGCTCGACCCAAGCCGACCAGACCTCAGGTCGGGCTCGGGCCGTTATTTTCTGCCACATCCTCGGGCCGGGCCCGGGCCGGACCCTTGATCAAGCAATTTTTATTTTTTTTTTATCCATTACCTTATTATCCTATTTGGGTGGGAAGAAAGCTATGCCATAATCAGAAATATTATAAATATATATATAGGCTATATAAAAGTAACAAATGTGTACAAAAGTTAGGCTGCAGTTACAAAATGCAGCACGTGTCATGCGCGGAGTCTCCTCCTCTCGCACGCATCACACCGGGGGCTTGAAGATGTAAAGAAAAAAAGAAAAACAGGAGAATTAACTTTGAGCAAGTGTGGAGGAAAGTCGGAGGTATGGAAGCAGTTTAAACAAGTCATGGGCAGTGACAACAATATGTTGTTCATCATTGTTTCTTTTTTTTTTACGTTTCTTCATTCGGATCCACTTGCGATCCGTTCCATTCTAAACAAACAGCGCAGTTTACATGCTTCGTCCTTGTTGTATTATTCTAAACAGATTTCTGTAGTTCAAACAACTCTAAATTGTAGTTGAGAACGTCCGTTATAACGGCCCACGTATTAAAAAAATTTCGGGTTTAAATCGGGCTCGGGCTCATAATTACAGTTAATGTGTCGGGCCGGGCCGGTCTCGGATGCAACGTGCTCGGGCAGGTTCAGGCTTGATTTTTTGGGCCGATATAAGCTCTAGTTAACATTCATGATTTTTCTTGGTAATGTAGCCTACATATCTAAGAAATAATAGGCTATTAAAAAATATTGAGTGAGTTTCATGCGGGACCAACTTTATTTTTCAGAATTAAAGAATTCTTTTGGAATATGCACCCACTGAACTTGTGAAAAACTTTGAGAAAAGGAATTTTTCATTGCATGGCACTAAACGAATTATTTGGAACTGCTGCCACAGGCTTGAACTAAAGTTATGGTAACACTTATGGTAAGGGTACTTGAATTATGAATTAATGCATGAGTTAATTCATGATTTGTGCATTACTTCATTCCTTTATATCTTATGAATCATCAGGAATTGACATGAGTTCAAAGCCTCTCATTCATGACCTCATGCATGAACAACACATCAACTAAAGCATTAGGTAAGGTGGGTACATCATTATGCACAAGTTGTGTTCAAATCAGAATTTGGATAGTGATGACCACATTTTTTTGCAGAAAAATAAATAATCATGATCATGCTTAATAAATCATAATTCATAATGACAGACTATGAGCACGTCAATTCCTGATGATTCATGGGATATTAAGGAATGCAGTAACACATAAATCATTAATTACATAATGCATAATAATACATAGCCTACATCAATTAATTCATGCATGAATTAATGATCATTCATGTACCCTTACCGTAAAGTGTTACCAGTGTTATTCTAACCAACAACACACACACAAATGTAATCTCATTTGATAGAGCAGATAGCTTCCCTATTGGAAACATTCATTCCGTATATTTTTTAGAGGAGTGAATTTGCTCAAGAATCAGTTTGTTGGCTGAAAGCCTACTGTGAAATTATGCACAGGTGTCAGTCAAATTGGCCCGTGTGACGAGTATCTGCTTCACATTTTCAGCAGGGCAGCGGAGCGGCTGTGGGTTGACTCTCCATGGTTCTCATGGGCTTTATTTAAGTCCTAAAGGTGAAAAAGCTTAATGTGGTTTAATGTACCTAAACAGCGATCAGTGATCACCAAATTTCTCTCTCATATTGCTCCTCATAACCACTGAAAACTGTCAAAAAATCTAACCCAAAGTCCAATTATTATGGACGTTATCTGACATTAAGCGTTTCTGCTTCATTGAGGCTATTGTAAGGAAAAGCTTACCGTGGTTTAATGTACCTAAACAACGATCAATGATCACCAAATTTCTCTCTCATATTGCTCCTCATAACCAGAGCAATATGAGACAGAAATTTGGTAATCATTGATCGTTGTTTAGGTACATTAAACCACGTTAAGCTTTTTCACATTTTAGAATGTCTCCATTTCCACCCAGCGCTCGTCCGCTGACTTTCCAGCGGACCTGGAGGGACTGGTTAAAACAAGAAAGATATCTTATCTGTCTTGTTTTAACCAGTTAAGAAGAGGCATTGCAACAATGTTTACAAATATAGCCTACATTGTACCACTGACTGCACAGATTATGCAGACCACTACGATTGACTGACATACACACACACATTGTTAAAATCATACGCTGGACGCTTTATTAGTCTTTCTACATGTGTTAGTTAATGATCGGGCTATAATAAGACCACGTTGGCTATGTAATCGCTGACAACCGGGACAATGTCATAATGGTTGGTGTAAATCGGGACATTTTAGCGGTTTTAACAGTTTGAGGCATAATTTACTACTTGGGAGTCCATCTAAACAATATCTTATCTTGACACTGTTAAGAACACTCTTTCCAGAGGATCTCTCTTTTCCATGCTTTGACAAAACGATCTCTCATCTTTTTCCACACAGTCCAGCAAAATGATTCTTCTTTTCCCAGTGTGGTGTCTCTCTCTGACCACATATTTTAGGCTCTTTGACTCCCTGTGGTCTGTACATTATGCTGTACAGATGTTTGTAGAGGCAAAGCTGCTCGACCAGGGTTCCCAGCCAACCATGTTGAACTGAAAGCGCAGTGCGTGCTAGAAACGACAGCCATAGTGACGTCATTTTATGGCTCGCACACCTCGCGTCTGGAACACACCACGGCAAACCTAAACCTAGCTTTATAAACTGCATCCAAAAGTGGCCTGCCATCATTTGGCTGTGTCGCCACTCACCACCTTCTTCTTGTGGGGAAATCAGGCGTGTAGGTCAATTGAGGAGGGGAGGCTTCCCGCCGCCCCATCAGCAACATGCTTGAAGTTACAGGATCTGGATTCACAATATTGGAATACACATACCCAAGTGGTTTGAAATTAGGGAATGCTTCCATCACTTAGTCACATTAAGTGACTTAGTTTACCTGGGTAAACTGGGACTGGCCTGACCCTATGTACCAGTCTGTCCAGTTTTCAGCATAAAACAACACATCATGTAAATGCCTTTTATCTATGTGTCCTCTCTTGTAGCTTTGACAGCCAGTGAGAGTGATGGGAGTCTCCTCATAGAGCAGTATGCGCCCTGTCCCCTCTGCGCCTCACTGGGCCAACAGAAGCCGTCCGAGCTCGTAGCCAGCCTGGCCGGCCAGGTCGGAGAGGAAGGAGCGCGTGGAGGAGCTGACAGAGGAGGAGGACCAGCAGCGGGGGTTTGTTACTTTAACATGGAGGACTGTGTGCTAGCTGCAGTGGAGAAGGAGCACATCATCTGTCCTCAGCACCCTGAGCAGCCAGTCCCCCTCCAGGAGCTGGTCCCAGAACTCTTCATGACAGACTTCCCTGCACGGTAACCTCTCACCATTTAATGGACCAAACAATTTAACAAATTGATATTGGTTGGGCGCTAGACATTACAATAGAAAGGTTTCAGACACGCTTTTCAGTCAATCGTCTCACACACTGACACCTGACAGAACAGATACGCTTCTGTTTTATCTGTCTACACAGGCCATGTAACAGCTGATACGTTATGTACATAACTGTGACTCAGAGCATCATTTTAGGCTTCAGGACTTCAAGGCTCCTACTTATGCAAGAAATTGAGTGTTGTCTTCTGAGTGCACAGCACAACTTTCACTACGCTGCTGGTGTAGACCAGTGTCCGTATTACAGACCTTTCTATCTTAAGTTAAGATATAAGAACTAACTTTAGTAATCCTATCTTATCTCACTTCATCCTATCATAGCTTAGGTTAGGACATCCTAAATAATCAATCCAACATCAGTTATCAACTTTTATGTCTGCTACCTAGCAACTGATGCTATACTTTCTCATCTCGCCGAGCTAAACAACACTGTAACCGTTGTTTTTCTCATTGAAACATACTGAAAAATACATTGAAACTAGGGATGCTAATTTAGATTTTTTTCTACTGAACGATAGCCGACCCTCGTTAACCAGTCATTAGTCCTAGTTCTGGGACGGGTCCAGGTCCTAGGCTGAGACATACTTTACGCATTCCACTGCTGTGGACTTGTACCAGTTTCGCAGCCACAATGTTGCGTGCATTGTTGTGGACACATGCAGCCACTTGCCCAGAATGGAGGCTCTTGCACGTCCGCACGGCAGGGACAAGCTGTCCGGTGCGCGGAACGTACGTCTCCACAGCATCCACCGGCAAGGTTGTCAGCTTTCCTCTCATCATCGATGTAGTGGCGTGGGTCACATAGCTGGCTGGTGTTGGTGCCCTCCAGCAGTTGGTCGTGAGAGCCACAAACTAAGCAGAAAAAAAGGGCTTTAAAGTAAAAGTTAGGACAGCTTGACTTATGAACTGTTCAACTGTAGTAACTTTATTTCCTAACCCTAATTACCATAGTTACCAAACAGTAAAAAAGTTTTTGCTCAGTGCCGAGCTCAACTAGCCAACTGTTGTGGTCTGTGTCTTAAGGAATTAATGTTGGATACACACTGATAGCCTTTTGATCATTTTAAGACACACACACACACACACACACACACACACACACAGTGACAGTCAGCTGCTCTCAAGGGCTTTGGCTGTGTAACGAGATTCAGCTGATTTGTTGCCAGTGACAGCATTTGTTGATGCATTGTCAGGGCTCAAGGGTAACCGCCAGTCATTCAACTTTTGGAATAAATATTTGTGTGTGTGTGGAGGATATCTCTGCTTCTTTGAGGCACAGACCCATGAAAATGTTTGCTGCAACAGTTAAACATCCCCTCCAAATATTAGTACTCCAGCTAATTGGACTCGAGCTCTTAAAGAATGGATAACGGATGTTGGTATAAACACAAACGCCACTTTCACAGCTGGAAGCTAGTAGAGAAGCCCACATTAGGGTGAGATTAGTCTTTTTGTTTTGGCCAATATTTATCTTTTATGTCTGAGCGATCCTTTATTTCTATAGTGTGACTTTGGTCACTTTAACCCAAGGTTACAACAGGTTAATAATTAACCATGGACATTTGCATCAATAGTAGGGTTGTCACAATAATCGATCGAAATGAGCTTTCAATTTCGACATTGAAATTAAAAGCAGGATCAGCGAATCCCCCCAGTATTTTTCTCCCCACCCCCGCATACTCGCACACGTCCGGAGAAAACAACAACAGACACAACATACTTCACCGGCTGGTAGCATGCAGATAAAGACACAGGGTAAAGTTAGCTTTGTGATAACCTGCAGCTGCTCTTTTCCAGACATGGCCACGACCGTAGTCAGAGATAACAGAGACACAACAGAACTGAAAAATCCTCAGACTTACCTAAAGTCCCCATGTGGCAACATGTTGCATTCCCCCTGAATGATTTATAGAAACAAACAACGAAGGTAAAGCATGTGGGCTCCGACAGCACTTCATGGTGCCTTCAGGTGCACCTAGTAAAACTAAATGTGCATTCAATTGCACAATTGAATGGTACACATCGTTAAATAAATGGCGCATTAATTTGCGCTACATAAAAACTCTAAGAAACTCAAACTGTTGTAAAGTACCATTCTGCCATCTATCTCTTATTGTGGCATTGCCGTCCCTGTTGAAATAAAAAAGTTTAAATTCAATCGAATCGTGACCTTAAAATTGAAAGTCAAATTGAATCATGGATTTGGAGAATCGTGAAACCCCTAATCAATATTGGTACTAGGGTTACATACAGTTTAATATGCATTGAGCACTGATTTAAAAAGAATGGTCAAACTGTTGACTAACTATGTTGAATGTCTGATGAAATAATTGTAACTCAGGGTTCACTTATTAGCCCCATGGAGATGACAATAAATGACAAATGTCTAGTGGTGTCCCCGACTAAGAATTTACATAGGCGAATCAGAATCGTCAAGTCGTTCCTATCATCAACTGACCATTGAATCACTATTGAAACCACTATGCCCACTCCAAGACCCGCCCTACGAAGCAGCCTGATTGGTTGGGGTTAGGCATTTCACCTCGAGTGATTAAGGTTAGGATAGCTGATTGGTCAGGGGATAGGACCTGTACAAATCAGGTTACGTTGCCTTGCGTAAGCATGGACGCCTGGCCAATAGTAGCTATTGAAGGGCGGGTCTTGGTGTGGCCATAGTGGGAAAAAAAAATATTGCGTCCTCCTCACTTTCAACTTCCTGACTAAATCTCATGGTGCAAAGGTCCTACAGTTCTTAAAGGAACACACACGCAAGTGGAACAAACTACTGCCAGCAATGGGAGAAGAAAAACATTTGTGAACTAATGTCCTGATGGGGACAGAACAATGATCCTCGTTTTCTCTGCAAAGATTCGATTGTGAGATTGGCAGTCGATTCAGGCTATTCCGGGTCACAAACTCCATCTGCTGATGAAGACTGTGAGACACCGATACCTTGGATGATTCAGCTAATTGAAAAGATTTAGTAATTAAATTCAAATGTCAGCTCAAACTGCAAACGGCAGTAATGTTCCTGCAGACCTACCTTCAGTTGTTTGGCCTTTAAGAAACCGCACAGCGGACTGGAGTACAGTTTTATTACATTTTATCTTAATATTATTATGAATAAATATTACCCTTTCTTTTAACTAGTACTATTTTATGCCGTATGTCTTATTGTTTCATTTAGGTTTTTTTTACTTGTGATTTTGTGTTTTATACAACTTTAATGAGTATTGTTGGAGGGAGACCTAAGATTTTCAGTTTCGAAAATCGACTGCTTCTGTAATTGTTGTGCATCTGACAATTGGAAGAAGAACAAGAAGACATGCCTTTATTATGAAATTCACATTTTTCCCTTGGTTGGTAGCCTACAGTTTGTACACACATTACACACAGGCCTGAAATACACACACATGCTCAGGACCTATACATGCACTATTGGAGAGATGTCAGAGTGAGGGGGCTGCCCATGGACAGGCGCCCCGAGCAGTTGGTGACAGTAACGACATGACATGACAGTAATACTTTAAATGATATTTTATGACACACTTTAAGCCAATTCAGAGACCTGAGTACTGGTGTGCTGTCTTTCAAGACTCAGCAGCAGCTGAGCTTTAAATTAGTTGAAGCTGTCAGTTTTTACGGGGAGACCTGAATAAACTGCTGGTTGAAAACAAAACCAACAGTTTATCCAGATGAACTAAACTACTTTATTTAGAGATCAAACTGACAGAGAGTGCACCTGACATATTGCTGATATTCCCTCGTTGTGCAATGAAACTGTTCACACAAGTGCAGGAAGTGCAGTTGTCATCCGGAGTTGAAGCAGGAAGTGTGTCTATAAAGTGTGATGGTAATAATGTTACTGTTCAGGTTGTTTGCTCTTCTTATTAAGTTTGGCTAACCTGGAGGTTGGTTTCCAACCTATCTAATCGTGTGTGTGTGTGTGTGTGTGTGTGTGTGTGTGTGTGTTAGACTCTTTTTGGAGAGGGCCCAGCTGGAGTACTCTGAGGAGGAGAACAACATCCTTGGCCAGGGTGGCAGTGGGACCATCATCTACCGTGCCCGATATCGTGACCAGCCAGTGGCCATCAAACACTTCCACTTCAAGAAGTGTCGACAGCAAACCATCAGCAGTGACACAGGTACAGAGGCATGTCTTTTTTTTTTTTTTTTTTTTTTTTTTTATGAAATTGTTAAATGGGTTTTTGAAAGCTGCTGCTGTGTCAATACTAAATGCAACCGGGAAGGGCGTGCAGTGGACTCATTCGCAAATATCGTTAATAACAGAAAAAAAGCTAGTTAATAGGTAATCAATGCGATCCGCCATCTTGCTACTACTGGTTACCTCCGTTGTGTATTGTGCAGCGCCCTGTGTTGATGACACATCCTTGATTACAATGGTACTGCTCAAAACTGGTGGAAACGCAGGCTGGTTCGTAAGGCTACATTTACATTGCTACGTTTAGTTTTTTAAGCGGAGTTTTGAGCAAAAAGCGATCTCTGTGCACACAAGTGTTTTTAAGCTCCAGTGGAAGAACTAATCTCCGTTTAAACTAACACGCCCAAACCAAAATATCTCATCAACATTCTTGTATACTGGGCATAAACAGGAGGCAGCATGTAGACTCCGCCTGCTGCTGGTAGTTGCCATGGTAACGTTAGTAGCTTAGTCTGAGAGAACGAGACATCATGATTGATAAGACCCAATCAGGCGGCAAAACATTTGCGTCAGTGTTGGTGTTGCCAAAGGTCTCCGTTTGCAGCCTTTGAGACTGCAACACAACCCCACAAAAGTGTTTCCAAATGTCTCCGGTTTAGGGGCTCTGAATAGCCAGAGCAGTGTGAATATGAGGTGTAAACGTAGCAAGATATTCGTTTTTAAACCAAAACGTAGCAATGGAAATGTAGCATAAGACAGTACCAAGGTTCCAAGAATCCTGAACGGAACCAGTTCAAGAACCAGAGCTGATTTGGTGGAAAAGGGGGTAAGAGTGGCAGTTTTCTCCTCACCCTGCAGAGAGCACCAGAAAACAGACCAGTTTAATTTTGGCCTGTTATCAAGCTACTCACTGAATCAACATTAATTGGTGACAGATGATATGATATGCTGGCTAAAAGTGAGCTGCTGCGAGATGAATGTTTTTTACACTGCAGATAATAACGTTGTAGCTTAGCAAGTAACAGGGCTGGATTGGAACGCATTTTCAGCCCTGGAGTTTCATGCCTTAGACCGGCCCACTTTAGTTCACGACTGACTATATTAAAATAATGTAATTAAAACCTCAGAATATAAGTCTGCAATAGGCGCACTGTTCTCTACAGCCTTGTAATTCATTGTATTTTTGAAAAATATCATTTCCAATTCAGTGCAAAAGCAGTAGCCTAAGTTTTCATTGAGCAGGGCTCTTCATTACTATTAGTTCTTCTGAATGACAATCCTACCTGCACATTCTGGTGTGTTGGGCTCATGACTGGAGCTTGGTAACGTTACTGGGCCTTGCTCTTCACTGTTAGCAGCAAACCGGACTAGAGGCGGTTGCTGCTGAAGAGCTACAAGAAAAAGTTTGATACATGAACGGTGGTTTGCAGACAACGTTGTTTTGCACGGTCGCTAGCATCTTGCACTGCTCCTAACTACCTTAACGTTAGCTTACTTACCGGCCTCGTCGTCTTCATTTGTTTTTTTGAGGAAAAATGTGCTCAGCTTAGAACATTTAGCTGCATCAGTTTCCAAAGCTTTCTTCTTTTTTATTCTGGCTTTTTCAGCGCTGCTTTGCGCCATTTTTATCTGACTTTTTTTATTTTGAGCAACTTGCAAGGTGCCGTGTCGGGGGCGGGGCCAGGAAATCAAAAGATAATGACGTCATCATTAACCTGCAGGCTGCACTCTGCGAGAAAATATTAAATAAAAAAGAGTGGGACTGCGGTAAAATAATAAATAAAAAGAGTGGGTCTGCGGTAAAATAATAAATAAAAAAGTGGGGCTGCTGTGAGTACAGGCAGCCTAGGGACAGCATCCATATTTCAACCCAGTGCCATGACAACAACGGCCCTCGCGGCCAAAAAAAACAGACCGGCCCACTGGGAATATTCCCGGTGCTCCCGATTAGCCAATCCGGGCCTGGCAAGTAATGCCAACCTCACGGTAATTAAAATCATTTTTCACACACTGTAATTTTCACTGTGGTATGCAGTGGAATGCTGTAACTGTATTTCATAGTCTTCATCAGCTAATTTAACTATCTCAAACTTCATTGCATGACCTAAGTGTGGAACATCAGTCCCATGTTAATAGGTGGTGGTATATGCGGGGATGGTAACCCTTGACTCTTCAAATGGACTTGAATAGAATCATGCAAAGACCTTGAGATGTGGATGAAAGTTCCAAAAATGCTAACAAGTGTAAAGATTATTCTGTCACACATATACCATCTCATATTAACAGAGCAACACATGGACCACCATTGTTAATAAGGGGCGGCTGTGGCTCAGGTGGTAGAGCGGTCACCTACCTGTCCTTGGGCAAGACGCTGAACCCCGAATTGCTCCCAAGTGTAAATGTGTGTGAATGTTTATCTGATGAGCAGGTGGCACCATGTATGGCAGCCTTGGCCACAGTGTATGACTGTGTGTGAATGGTGAATGGTTCCTGTACTATGTGAAAGTGCTTTGAGTTGTCGTTAAGACTAGAATAGTGCCATATAAATACAGTCCATTTACATTTACATAATAGATAGCAAAAGGAGGACACAGATGCAGTAAAGTATGTAGACCTATTACAGCTGGAATTTGAAGTATGATAAGGTTTGTGAAAAATTGTCAATATGAGATCCTGGAGAATTCATTCAGGCACAAATCTGCTCTTTGCGTATTTCATTTGAAAGTATCCCTTTTTTCAATTCCCTTTCATTCCGTTCTTTCTTGCCCCAGACACCATGGTGAAACATCTGCAGTCCGCAGATGCCTGTCGCAGCTTCTCTGAATTTCGCCAGGAGGCCAGTATGTTGCACTCTCTGCAGCATCCCTGCATCGTCTCTCTGTTGGGCATCAGCATCCATCCACTCTGCTTCGCCCTGCAGTTAGCCCCCCTGGGCAGCCTCAACACCGTGCTGGAGGAGAAGCACAAAGGCACAGGCACGTACAGAGATCTGCATCATGTCATTTCCTACCTGACGTTGGTCTCAAAGCCCGTTTCTGTGTTAGTGGAACTGAGGTTGTGTTTTCTCATTGTAGGCTCCAGATACATGCCCCTTGGTCACATGCTTACTTTCAAAGTAGCCTATCAGATTGCTGCAGGACTGGCGTACCTTCACAGGAAGAGCATCATCTTCTGTGACCTCAAATCTGACAACATCCTGGTGTGGTCTCTGGAGGTCTGTATATGGGTTAGAGCTGCAAAGATTAATTGGATAATTGATTAGGTGTCGACTATTCAATTAGTCGCCAAGTATTTTGATAATCGGTTTGAGTCATTTTATATAAAAAACTTAAATATTGTCTGATGTCAGCTTGTTAAATGTGAATATTTTCTAGTTTATTCTCTCTGTGACAGTAAACTGAATATCTTTGAGCTGTGGACAAAACAAGTCATCTTTGGCTTTGGGAAACACTGATCCACATTTTTCACCATTTTCTGACATTTTATAGACCAGGCACCTAATCGATTAATCGAGAAAATAATTTAATCGACAATGAAAATAATCGTTAGTTGCGGATTATGGATTACCATAAAAGAAGTTATGTTATATACATTTTTGATTTGGGTTTATTGGCAATATTCTAATGTATTTATAATATAACATATCAACATATCGGACTTCAGTAGTAGAACAATAGAGTCCTGAACTTGTTTCATTTGTTGTCCCTGCTGTTTTCACAGACCACTGAACTTTATCAGGACAGACAGGCATTCAAAAAACTATCAGTAGAGACTTGAATCTTATCAACAAACACTGTTTTCTAAGGAAGCAGACAGGCTTGCTGTTTCTATCATCTAACTTGTTCACTAATTCATGTATCTTCTTCCAGGTGCAGGATCCAGTTAACATTAAACTGTCTGACTATGGCATTTCTCGACAAACTTTCCATGAGGGGGCGTTGGGGGTCGAGGGCACACCGGGTTACCAGGCTCCTGAGATCCGACCAGGCATCGTGTATGATGAGAAGGTACCGACCACCTCTTCTTAACCCACATTAAGTGATGTGTGTAGCAGTATAGTCAGATAGGATTAGTATAAGAGTATAGTGAGATTGCTGATGTCTGTTGGTAGAGCTGGAACAATTCCAATTCATTTAAAAATATGCATTTATTTATAACTTTTTCAAATAAATTATAGTTTTGACTGAATTCCAGGATACATGTTTTGACTATATCTCTGTAATGTGACCCAGGCCATGTAATACCTCAAATACACAGCCTATGAATTAAAAAACGCTTCTTTATTATCATAAAACATGGGGGATCTCGTATATCAATTTAACGTACTTGATTTTTTTTTTTTTCATGCTAATCTGTTAGCTGCTGCTCCTTTGCGTCAAAAGGAGCCAGTTGAGGTGGTTTAGCATCTAATAAGGATGCCCCCTGGGCGCCTCACAAGGGAGGTGATCCAGGCACGTCCAGCTGGGAGGAGGCCTCGGGAAGACCCAGGACTAGGTGGAGGGATTAAATCTCCACCATGGCCTGGGAACGCCTCGGGATCTCCCAGTCAGAGCTGGCTAACAGTGGCTAATGTGGCTCGCCAAATTAACAAAGTACTTGAACTGACAGGCTTCTGGTTACATATTACGCACATAAGGGGTTTATTCCCATCCAGAGTCTGCACGTATTTGTTACTAACTGGTTTTAATGATGAAAATTAAGATGGTACCTTAACCCAGTATTTAAATTTTTTGTTGGATGAAGTTTGCCTAAATATTTGGGAGCCCACATATCATGACCTTCTCTGTGTCAACAGGATTCCCTGATTATGTAATGTGATAAACTATTTGTCATATTAAAGTTAAAGACCCCCTTTTTACAACTAAACAGTAAAACTTGGATTTTATATAACTGCCTCAGAGTAAAATTAAGATAAAGTAATTGTCTCTAAGACCGGCCTTCTTCTCTGAGAGTTTAAAAAGTTGTTAAGAGGCACACTATGCTTGTTACACACACAGTAGTCTATATCCTTCATGTTCCACTTATGGGATTGCTCCGGTACTGCAGGAAATTCCGTCGGATGCATGTATTTTCCGTTACTTTTCGCTTTCTTTGTGTTGGAATTTTAAATTCGGTGGATTTATGAGGACTATTGTTGACTGCTCCTCAGATATCTGCATGGTAAATTGAGACAGCTAGCTAGACTATCTGTCCAATCTGAGTTTTCTCTTGCACGACTATTTTGCAGCGGCTCTGTGCGGAGTTTAGCACCACCCATGACGATTCTGATTTGTTTAAAGAAATGCCATTAAACCAGAGCACGTTTTCCTCCCATCCCAGAATGCTATGTGGAGTAGCCAGTCCCTCCTTCAGCATGCTTTTATTAGGATTATTAGAAAATAATGAGTAATCCTTAGAAAAACAATAGGGTTCCACAGCCCTGCTGTGTTGGGATGCTCTGCAAACGTCTCCCTGATGGAAGGTGGGAGAAGAGATTGTGTGCAGACCACAGCAGGGTTTTGGTCTATATGGCTGGCCGAGGCTCCTCCTCTCCTTGGGGAGGCTAGCTTTACTAGGGCTTACTGTTTAACTAGCCCCTTCCTTTTGTAGTGGAAGCTTTCAAAGAGCAGAGAAAAATATCTGTACGCCTCCACCTCTATTCATCAGCCCCTCTCCCACAGAATCTGCTGACTTCAGCCAATCAAACACCTTTCCTCCTCCCCTGGAAGTTAATTGAACTTTTTGATGAGGTTTAACTATTCAAATAGGATGCAGACAAAGCCGTAGAGAGAATAAATGATGAAGCGAGTGGAAAAAGAAAGTGTAACAGGAAAATAAATGTAAAACAGCTTCATGGCTGTTAACGTGTTTGCCAGCAGTGAGTATCTTGGCAAGAATTGGAACGTGTCGGTTTTTGTCGGTTGAGGATCTTGATATTTATACAGTAACGCTACTAAAAAGCTGCTACAAGCCATTTGTTTATATATCAACAATTCTAAGTGACAAGATTAGGAATCCAAAACATGGATTGTCGATTGTAGTTTGAACGTAATGAATGAATGAAGAGAGTGGTCTAGAAATTTTTGTCTATTAGGTAAAATATATATATTACAATATAATCTGCACTGGCCATGACACACCGCCAGGGCCCCATTCTTTCAACCTGCTTTAACTAATCCAAGTTTAATCCTCTTCAGAATCAGAAACTGTTTTATTGCCAAGTCTGTTTGCACATACAGTACATTTCTCTGTGATTTGGTGCAAAACAATAAACAGTGCAAAAGTGAAGAGCCATAATAAAAAAGTAAAGGAATTTACAATAGAAAATAGGAAAAAATATATCTTATTTTAAAGTGGACAAGCTGTATAATTTTGTGCTGGAATGTGCAAAAATATCGACCGCGATATGTGCAAAAGTTCACAGTATAAAGTACTAGCACAAAGAATATGTAATGTACATGTAGGGAGATAGTAAAATTGGCGTTTTAGGCCTTTATTTGATAGGACAGCTTAGACATTAAAGGGGAGAGAGGGGGAATGACATCCAGCAAAGGGCAGCAGGTCGGAATTGAACCTGCAGCCGCTGCGGCAAGGACTGAGCCTATGTACATGGGGTGCACGCTCAACCAGGTGAGCTACCCAAGCGCCCCAGCTCCAAGTTGTTTTATACCGCACGGGGACTCATGTAAAAAAGACTGAGCAGCTTTCATACGCTATCAAAAGGTGGCATAAGCACAAAATCTACAAAACACAAACCTGAAAAGTACAACGCACAGAAATTTCCATATGTATAAAACTAGGCGTACGCCAGGACCTATGCACCTATGCACCTTCCCTTTAAACATCACAATCAACGGGAAATTGAGCGCACGTGAACAAACCACTGACCCCGCCTTGCCTCCTCCCATTAATTACAATCAGTAATTGTGAAATATAAAGTCTACTTGTGATACGTTGGGGGGGTTAAATAACACAACAGGACGTCACACAAATGGGCCATTTCACCACCGCACAACCCTGTGACAAAACGCCTTTAAGGAAGAGTTTGCCTGGTCATCCTATTCAGCTTTCTCCTTTCATTTGTCACCCGACCTGAATATAATACAACTTATTATGCTACATAAGTTAATACCGCCAGTATTTTACATAATACTAACAAGGATGGGAGAATCAGGTGTCTTTGTCTTTCTAGCGGGGCTAAAAACGGTAGACATTATGAAGAGTGAGAAGGTGCTAGACTAGTCAGATTGAGGTCAGGAAGACTTCCTTATAAGAATATTAGCCAGAATTTTCCATAACATACCACAGTCCTTAAGTATATCTGGAGTCACTACCAAGTGATGTCACCACAGAAGTAGTTCAGTGATTTGGCATTGCACAACTGTTTGTCTCTGCAGTTATTCTGGGAAGTCCCACAGGGGCTGAGTCCTCCATCACTCTCTGTGACCACTCAGAGACAGGAATCCTCTCGGCTATTTTGGTCCTCAGATATGGGTTTCAAGGATGAGAAGACAGGAGAAAAACTGGAGTATGTGTTTACTTTATAAACACAAAGTATTAGTGTTTGTTTTTTTAAATCACACTTAATGAACAAACTTTGGAGTCAATTACAAACGAGGGAAAAACAACAAGGCACTCTGATAAATCGACTCGAGAAGATAAGAGGAGAGCAGGATAAGCCAGAGCTGTATTGCTGTGGAGTATCTGGCAAGTCTCCATTGTCATTATCAGTAAAAGTCAATGATCCTTCACCTTCCCCCACCTTCTCCCTTTGCTGGTTAGTAAAGGAGTATAGTTACACCTCATCTTTCAAAATAGTTTTTTGGCATTATGCCTTGCTGTTTGGGTGGGGGAAAAATCAAAACTCATATGTATCGTGATTTTATTTTGCGACAATTTTTAAAGTCGATTCGTTTCCCTAGAAGTTATACTGTATATACTATATATATATATATATATATATATATATATATATATATATATATATATATATATATATATATATACAGTTGTGTTCAGAATAATAGCAGTGTATTTAAAAAACTGAATAATGCTTAAAATCCTTAGAATAGCTTTTAATTCCATAATATCAATGCATTGGGAGCACTGCACATTCAATTCCAAATCAAAACATGACCAAAATTGATCAAGTTTGTGTTATAACTTTACAGAAAGTGAAGAAAAAGGAATATTAGGCTGTTCAAAAAAATAACAGTATTTGCATTTTTCTTTATAAACTCAAACATTTACTGTATAAACTGAAAAATGTCTCAAGGGTTTGCTTTACTTTGAATCACTGCACTAATATTTAGTTGCATAACCATTATTTCTGAGAACTACTTCACATCTGTGTTGCATAGAGTCGACCAACTTCTAGCACCTGTGAACAGGTATTCCAGCCCAGGACCATTGAACTACATTCCACAATTCCTCTGCATTACTGGGTTTTGCCTCAGAAACAGCATTTTTGATGTCACCCCACATGTTTTCTATGGGATTAAGGTCTGGGGATTGGGCTGGCCACTCCATAACATCAATCTTGTTCATCTGGAATCAAGACTTTGCTCGCTTACTGGTGTGTTTTGGGTCATTGTCTTGTTGAAAGACCCATTTCAAAGGAATTTCCTCTTCAGCATAAGGCAACATGACCTCTTCAAGTATTTTGATGTATTGAAACTGATCCATGATCCCTGGTATGCGATAAATAGGCCCAACACCACAGTATGAGAAACCTCCCCATAACATGATTTTTGCATCACCATGCTTTACTGTCTTCACAGTGTACTGTGGCTTGAATTCAGTGCATGGGGGTCATCGGACAAACTGTCTGCGGCCCCTAGACCCAAAAAGAAAAATGTTGCTCTCATCAGTCCACAGAATGTTGCGCCATTTCTCCTTTGGCCAGTCAATGTGTTCTTTGGCAAATTTCAACCTATTCAGTACATGTCTTTTTTTCAGCAATGGGACTTTGCGGAGGCTTCTAGCTGATAGCTTTGTTTCACATAGCCTTCTTCTGATCGTAACAGTCCTCACAGGTAATTTTAAGTCTTCTTTGATTTTCCTGAAGCTGGTCATTGGTTGAGCCTTTGCCATTTTGGCTATTCTTCGATCCATTCGAATGGTAGATGACCGTTTTTTCCCACGTCGTTCAGGCTTTGGATGCCATTTCAAGGCATTTGAAATCATTTTTGCTGAGCAACCTATACTTTTCTGCACTTCTTTATATGTTTTCCCCTCTCCAATCAACTTTTTAATCAAAGTCCGCTGTTCCTCAGAGCAATGTCTGGAACGACGCATTTTGCTGAGTATTTCAGTGTGAAATGCACTATAACCAGCATGCACAACATTTGCTTCCTTCCTTCCTTAAATATGGGCCATAATTGATACCTGTTTCTTCACAGAATCAATCACCTCACTAATTGGACACAACACTGCTATTATTTTGAACATGCCCCTTTCAATTACAGATTCAGTTACACAGAATAAGCAGCATGCATGTCATGACTGTTGGGTCTGTTGATTTTCTATGACTCTACAACACTTACTAGTAAATTATTTGCCATGTAGAAATATCACTTCTACCAAAACATTTGATTTATGAGGTTAGTGATGTTGGACTATTATTTTGAACACAACTGTACATATATATATTTTAGCAATGATTCACCTAAATATTTTTTGTTACGTTACCACTGACGCCCCTACATCATATCATCATCTATTCCGACTACACCTCGGATAAAAAAAATAAATAAAAAAATTTTTTTTTTGAACATGCACTTTCGAACCTGCACTTTCATATGTCTCTTTGTAGCTTTGCCTATTTAAAGCTACTGTATTTGCACTTACTACTTGTGGTCTGGAGTTTGAACCTTCACAGTTGAAAGCACTTAATTGTAAGTCGCTTTGGATAAAAGCATCAGCTAAATGACATGTAATGTAATGTAATGTAATATCGGGTTTCCAGCAAAACAGAGCAAAAAAAGAAAATGTAGAAAATCCATGTTATGTACTTCTTTACAAATGAAATAAATGTCAGACTGAGACTGACTGACATATGATGTGCATTCTTCTTGGAAAACAGTTAGTTTTTAGAAATGTCTCATATATTGTCTCTAGAAGTTTATTATTCATATTTTGTTTTGTTAAAGAAGGAAAAGAAAATCCCAATACTCAATACTATCGAATCGCAATACTTGATGAAAATCGCAATACAAATCGAATACAATCGAGGACAAAAGCATATCGTCCCAGCCCTACTTGCGATGGTTACATGTACTGTTTACTCATTTCAGTTTCATCTTTTTCTTACTATCCATTTGATTGACATTCCTGACATATATTACATAACCAGCCACATACTCTTAAAATCCAAGGCTGACTGGAGGTCTTAATACTTCCGAAACCTGACCTTGATGCTCCGTGTTTTTTCTCTCATCACTGCCTAAAGGTGGACATGTTCTCCTATGGTATGGTGCTGTATGAGCTGCTGTCTGGGCGGAGGCCTGTGCTGGGACACCATCAGCTTCAGATAGCAAAGAAGCTCTCCAAAGGCATCCGTCCAGTGCTGGGCAGTCCACAGGAGGTTCAGTTCTGCTGCCTCCACAGCATGATGACTGAATGCTGGGACACCAAGCCTGAGAAGGTGAGCCTCCCTTCTTGTTCACATAAATGTATTTGGCCGACGCAGTTTTTCTGTTTGCTCTGGTTTGTAGTAAAATAGACTCATTAACTGTGTAGCTAGGGCAGTGTGTGGCAAGGGCAGTGTTCAAAGGGAAATTTTGTACGTTTTTTTTTTCAACCCAGACCATATTTTGTGTGATATTAAGTGACTAATGTGGACAAAAATCTTTGACACTGGTCCAGTATTGAGCGAGAACGCTGTAACTGGCAGCTGTGAAACAGCCTGTAATGTAATCATATGCGCATCAGTGTTAGGGCTGTTGGAACGAATTCCAAAAGTCGGATATAATTCGAATAGTAAAAAAATCAATACTATTCGAGTGCTGAAATTACTATTCAAATGTGATTTTTTTTTTTTTTTTTTTTTTTTTTTATATAAATATTTTGGCTAACGTTAGCTAATCTCCCTCTACTTGCCTTGGCCTACCTGCATGTGAATACGAAATCCTTTTGTCATGTCAGGTCTGATGAACAATAATTTAGCGGGAGTGAAGGAAACACAAGGCATTGTCACGGAGATCACGGAGCTAACGTTACGTACCGAGTAACGTTAGTGCAGGGGAGTGACAAGCTGCGGTTGGAAATTGGAAGAAGGATGGGAAATATGACTTTAAAATCCACATCCACCGAGCCAAATTGCTTTTTTTATCATTAGTTAGCTCGTTCTTGTTTCCTAACTCGCGAGTTATAGTAGCTTAGCTGGGAGCTTCATGGAGACAGCTAAAGTTAATGTTAGCTTCCTTACAGCTGTCAGACTTAGCTTCGACTTCATATATTACCTTCTACTAGCTGTATTCTCAGTAACGTGACAATCTGCAAAAAAACAGGTTGCTTATAAATCACTAAAATAGTAGTGACAGCACCGTTTGGCTTAGTTATCAATGCCGATAGCATATTGGCTAACACTATTGTTACTTAGTTTATGACAAATTGTTTCGGCTGTGCTTTTTAACATGATGTCATTGTGCTAACCGAGCACCGTTAGCCTTTACAACAGAGCCGCTTCAATACACTTGATACAATACACTACTGAGTTCTTGGTTGATTTGTGTTTGTCGCTATGTGTTCGTGGTGGAAAATAAATTTAAACAAAGCGGTGTGTCGACGTGGGTGCCCGCTCTACCAACGGGCTATCTGGGCGGCCGACATCTGAGTTTTTTTTATATAGGTCTAAAATGTAATTCATAATGGTCTTAAAAATGTCTTAAAAAGTCTTAAATATGTCTTGGTGAAACCTGTAGAAACCCTGCCTTAGCAATAAACAAGCCAATCTTGTTTGTTTGTCGTGACTGGTAAAAAAAACTAAAATCCTAGAAATACATAAAATGGTAGCACTTCAAATCACGGCCCGGTAATAAGATGGTAATAGTGGGGTAACGGTGTGATAATAAAGAGGTAATATATAGGTAATACCATGTAATTACCAAAGTAATAACTGGGTAATACAGCACAGTAATAAGATGTAATACTGGGGTAATAAGGTGATAAGAAGGTAACAGATGTAATAACATGCAATTACCAATGTAATAAGTAGGAAAGGGTTTGATAATAACCATATGTATAGCTGGTTAATGGTAATATAGTTATATTAATATTGTAATAACATGGTAATAATGGGGTAATATATGTTGATGTTTTCACAGTATTATAGGCTCCTATCAGCGTAATACCTTCCAGATTAGATTAGATTAGATTAGATAGACTTCTTGGAATTTAAAATTGGTAATTACCATATTATAATGCTGAAATTCATTCACCCTTTATGTTCCAAACATATCGCTTTTGTTTCAAGGTATACTTTACAAATTATATGTTTAATCTTGTGACTTCTTACCTGGAAACACGTCTGGTAGTTTCTGTGTAACAACCATGAATCAGTGCTGCAAAATGCAAAACTGCCTGTTTCTATTGCATTACATGGTAATATTAGAATAACAGAGGTGTAGAGATTACCTGGAAATGCTTCTGGTAGTTTCTGTGTAACAACCATGAATCAGTGGTGCAACATGCAAAACTGCCTGTTTCTATTTTATTACATGGTAATATTAGATTAAACAAATCATCCAAAAGTGCAGAGATTACCTGGAAATGCTTTTGGTAGTTTCTGTTTAACAACCATGAATCAGTGCTGCAAAATGCAAAAGTAACTGGTCATTGTGTTTCATTTCCCAACACAGTCTCACTCCCTACCCGTCAAATGTATGACGCATGGACAAGGACCCCTGGCATTAATTTTCAACGCCAGGGGGGTACCCGTCGCGTTATTTTTCGACGAGGGGGTCCGTCAGATAGACATTCATGTTAATCCCTTACCGTCAGATATTGATGAAAGAAAAAACACGCCCCCTTAACTAGAAATTTGTGACCATACGTCATACATTTGACGAGTAGGGAGTGAGACTGTGTTGCATTTCCCAGTTCCACCCTTTCTAAGTCAAATAAACTGAGTTGCAACAATCCCAGTCTCTAGTGCTTGATGGTGGAAGGTGTTTAGCTGCTGGTCAGATTGCACAGGGTTACGTGCATGCAGGAAAAGACACATTTCATGGTAATATTAGAATAACAGAGGTGGAGAGATTACCTGGAAACTACCAGAAGCATTTCCAGGTAATCTCTGCACCTTTGGATGATTTGTTTAATCTAATATTACCATGTAATAAAATAGAAACATTGCAAACATGCAGTTTTGCATGTTGCACCACTGATTCATGGTTGTTACACAGAAACTACCAGACGTGTTTCCAGGTAAGAAGTCACAAGGTTAAACCTATAATTTGTAAAGTATTACCTTGAAACAAAAGCAAAATGTTTGGAACATAAAGGGTGGATGAATTTCAGCATTATAATATGGTAATTACCAATTTTAAATTCCAAGAAGTGTTATCTAATTTGGAAGGTATTACACTGATAGTAGCCTATAATACTGTGAAAACATCAACATATATTACCCCATTATTACCATGTTATTACAATATTAAATATAACTATATTACCATTACCCAGATATACATATGGTTATTATCAAACCCTTTCCTACTTATTACATTGGTAATTGCATGTTATTACATCTGTTACCTTCTTATCACCTTATTACCCCAGTATTACATCTTATTACTGTGATGTATTACCTAGTTATTACTTTGGTAATTACATGTTATTACCTATATATTACCTCTTTATTATCACACTGTTACCCCACTATTACCATCTTATTACCAGGCTGTAATTTGAAGTGCTACCCATAAAATATAAACTCTGACTGACATCGAGTAACAGCCAAAACGCTGAACTAGATTGTATTTCAGTTGTATTAAATAAAAATAAAAATACAATTATGTCATTAGTGATTAAGTCTAATGAAATTAGTTCTTGCCTAAAGAAAAAATCTGTCAAACAGCATATTAAAGTTACCCTCTGTGCGTGTGTGTGTGTGTGTGTGTGCAGAGGCCGGTGGCCATGCAGTGTGTGAGGCAGATGCAGGAGCCCAGCTTCCCTTGCCTCAGGTACCTATTGCCCTGTGACAGCCACTCGCAGCTCTTCCTGCAGGGACACAGCGCTGTGTTCTGGAACGGAGACAAGGACAACAGGTTTGTTTCAACTCTTTAGTCTGCTAAAAATTAACTCCTTAGTCATACATTTCTTCGATTTTCTTCCCTTCAAAACCTCTCTTTTCATTTCCGAACAGTCCGCTGGCAGTGGGTTCCCGGATTAGTAACAAAACTGCCTGTAAAAACCCAGCATAAGAACATAAACGTATGAAAATAAGTTTTGTTTAATTCTCTCTGCACCACCTCTTTTACTCCCTCTCTCTCGCACAAGATGTCTGCAGACTGCAGTTCAGTGCGGCTGCTGCGGTAGCGTTAGTCTCTTTATTATTTTCTTTGTCTTTTTTAAAAATGTGTCGTGAAGCCAACAGCAAAGCCCAACTTTACTTTTAATGAAATCAAACAAAGAGAAATGTTCTACCCTTGTCTTAAGTCAAAAATCAATACTAGAGCAACCTACTTCCTTTTCCAGGTGCTGCAATAAATATGCAGAGGAGAAGAAATCACTCTGCCCAAAATCATCTGATAAGTGTTTGATGGTTATTTATTTGTGCTTTAGAACGTAATCACTGCGAATCAATCATGAAGTAAGCCTTATTATCTCTCTGTACAATGACAGATTCAAGTAGCTACAAAACATAAGTCCTGCTGGTATACAGCTGGACTGGAGTATGTGATGTTAGCTGTTCACTGAATATGACGTGAAAGCCCCGCCCATTTCTAGCTCTTAAGGTAATTGTTATGCATTGCTCCCAGGTTGACCCAGGTGAGCCCTGAATTGTCATGACCAGGGAAATACCCATGTAGACTGGCTTGGTTTGAATTTCCAAAAGGAGGGTTGAACCCTGATCATACAACCCTAGCCCAACCCTGGTAGTTTGTGTGAAAGAGGTATTACTTTGACTTTTAGTGCTCTGCATGCATTTAAACTACATTAAAACGAAAGTGTCCGATATCCAATTTACCTTAACAAAAGCAGTTGTATAAGTGCATATACATATGTGCAGACATACAGTAAAAATCCTAAAGCACACTCTTTGATGCTTATACACCACAGTAGTCATAAACGCACACTACTGACTCCCAGGTGTCTGATGTAGCAGCTCTATTGTTTTCTGTGTGTCGCAGCAGGATTCCAGGCTAATCTCTCTTCAATAAAAGCAGCTCTTATCCCTTCATACAGGTGGTGTTAATGACTGCTGCTGACTCCTGTAGTCTTCTTCCTGTTGTTAACTCCTACACTGTGATAAGACCTTGTTAGCTACCCTCCCCCAACTCTCCCACTGTCACTAGACCTCAGAACCTGGGAACGTGCTATAGGAGGCAGTGGCCAAGCAGCACCTCCAGTTATTTAAACAATGTCCATACTAACGCAGATAAAAGTCCTCCGCCTTTCTTTCTAACCTTCTACCCACACTAAGCTGGTGTAACATACAAGAGGGAAAAAAAGAAGAGATAAAACTGTGTCTGCATTATTGAACTGATGCGTGGCGTCATTATGTTAATCCCTCACACTTTGCATATTTGTTGATAACATGACGTTTGATTAGATGAGACTGATCCCCAACGGGAATATGAAATATGAAATAAATAAAAATAAGAAATGAAAGACACAAAATTCACAAGTTATACACATTAATATAACTAAGGCCATATATATACATATGCATGTATATAGTGCAAATATACTGTCTATGTGCAGACATAATCAAAATTATGATATGATAATTTAGAGTGCTTAAAAATCGTTTGCATGCGAATTTTAAACACATAACTAAAAGTAATGAATAAATGGTAGAAATAGTAAGTTAAAAGTAATAACTAAACAGTTGATTCGTTAAAAGGAATGGATAAATGGTCTAAATAGCTAAAAGTGCTGAATAAATGGTAGACATAGTTAGCTAAAAGTAATGAATAAATGGTAGAAATAGTTAGCTGAAAGTAATGGATAAATGGTAGACATAAGTAGCCAAAAGTAATGTTGAAATGATTCGCTAAAAGTAATGCATAAGCAGCTGAAAGTGTTAGCTAAAAGTAATGGATAAAGGATTGAAACATTCAGCTTCACTCCAAGTAGGAGTAGAACACTTTCTGACTAAACCAACCTCAATATTGACATTTTAATTATGAAAAAAAACAATATCCACTTTTATATAATGAATAGTGTTAAACATTTGGAATATACATTGTGAATTGATGAAGTAGTATGTGAGTTCATCTGAACAGGCACCTCAGGCTCTCTGTGACATGGTGCAACCATTACAGTCCAGTGGATTGTCCACTAGAAACACAATTGCAGGGAACTGTAAAATATCCTTCAGAAAAACCTCCTTTGGCCAGACATCATTCTCTATTAAGGGAGCTAAGGCATGGAATGAGCTGCCCCTTGAGCTAAAAGCAATACAAAATAATAAGCTTTTTAAAATTAAACTGAAGAAGTTTTTAATTGATAATCTGACCTGTAGTCAGGGGGTACAGATGCTTTATGTATTTTAATTGTGGCAATGTTTAATGTTTGTTTTCATGACTGTTTAAAAGCCCTTCTAGGGACAGGCATTGGAAATTAGCAATAGCTATAAATGCTGTGATGCTGTACATTGGATATTTGTTGCACAAATGTCTATGTCAAAGCATCTGTCCCTATTCAAATAAACATGAAATGAAAAATGAGTCTGACAGGGCTGTGGGGGGACCTCAGACCAAAAAGGTTGGAAACCACTGGAGTAAGCTATAGTAAATACAGTATAAATAAAAATGTGTATGAAAATTTTGATTGAATTTATTTCTAACAGAATGATTAGTTTTTATAAAACGTTAACCTTGAAGGAGTTTTTTTTTTTTTTAAACAGACAAAATCCCATGAGGAAGAATCGACACAAACGTTCCCTAATTTTAACCCAATTATCTAAACAACTTATCTAGAGGAAAGCCAGATAAATCCATCCAAGATGGCTTCTACAGATTCATACGTCAATAGTGTATTTGTGTGTGTGTGTGTGTGTGTGTGTGTGTGTTGTGTAGGAGCTACAGTGTGGTGAATGTGGAGAAGGGCCAGGTGGAGGTGAAGAGGATGTCCTGTGCAGGCAGCAGAATCAGCTGTCAGATGAAGATGGGTAACGTTCTGTGGATGGCCACTGAGGTAAATCGCATTTTCATTCAAATAAATGTTATTTCTGCTTCACATACCACAGTAGTGGTTCAGTTTATGCTTCAGTATGTAAGATGACCTGGCCATACACAAGGTGTTTGGCCACTCTTTCTGTCAAAAGCCTGTCACACAGAGATTCAACAATACTACCATAAAGAAGGTCCGCCATAATGCCGGCATTACTTTTTTTTTACACTGAACCAAACAACGCCGGCATAGAGAGAGTGCATTTAAGTCCCGCCCCCACCGGAGGGAAAACAACTCTCTGCTCGCTATTGACTTGTATTGCGTGAAGGAACCTCCTCATCTATTCCGTCTGCTAGCTAACAGAAACAGAAAAGCGCCTAAAAGCTGCTGGGTGGTGATAAGCACTACCAACAATATAAAGAACCCATACGTTTTATAGGCTGCCAAACCGCCAAAACAGAGCTTTTATAAAGACAAAAGTGGATACAGACGTGAGGAATCAGAAGGAAGAATGGGAAGACAGGGGGATCCTGACACTAAGCTAACATCATGGCCAATGTTAGTTTGAAGCAAGCATTTTATTACCAAGTCAAATATCCATAAGGCAGTTTTAGGCAAACTAACATTTATATAAATATAATAATAATAATAATTTAGCTAAAGCATTGGATAAATGTGAATGGTTTGCAAATGCCATAGCTTGCTAACATATAGCTAACATTACCTGACTAACTGGTAGAAATAAGCTGCTAAAATAATCCTTTGACATGCTTAAATCTCATGTTTTTAGCTAGCTACAGGCACTTTGTTAATTTATGCTTCTGCGTTATTTAACACTTCTTCACTGAGTGACAGATAAGACCCATAGACATCACAACTGTACTAATTGAAACTTGCACAATAGGTTTGTTTACCTACAGCTTTATAAATACTATTTAAACAGTTGTACAGTTTTTATTCCCAACTTATAGATATTTTAAACGATTGTTCTTATATTCTATCCTATTATTATTTCATGGATATTGTATCCTTTTACTTCATGTATATTCTGTATGTGTGATGTGTGTCTGATATTTTTGCTGCTGCAACACCGGAATTTCCCATTTTTTTGGGATCAATAAAAATCTATCTATCTATCTAAATCGACTCCATGGGTACGTACATAGACGTGAAGATTCGGACCCTACACCGCACCCTAGGGCGTAGCCTGACGTGCACCTCTCAAAACATTTAACTACAAGTCACAGCGACGCAGACCACAACAACTGTCATTGGTCCACTTGGCCTTAGCTTGGTAGCGTCGCATTTCCCCCTACTAATTTCCGGGTTCTCCTTCTCCATAAACAACATGAAATCAAGGAGAGGGTTAAGCTTTCCTGCTACAGATTTCCGATTGTGGTCAGAAAGACACTTTGTTTCTCTCACTATGACTCCAGAGTCGGTCCGAACTAATCACCGTCACTCTCTCACTCGCTCTACCACACACTCCCCAGCAAACGCACATGCCAGCCCTGCTATTCTCTTAAAGAGATCGACGCACAAGTATAAACTTCAGGCCACTTACGTAGACTAAGGCGAAAGCTCTGCGTGGACCCTCCACAGAAGCACTGATTGGTTTCCCCTCTGGTGGGCGAAGCTATCAGTGTATGACACGATGCGCTCTGTCTCTATAATGCTGCCTTAATCAAACCAAATCATGGACGCATTTAAGTGGGATTTATGGTTCTGCAGGGGCTCTACACAGAGCCTACGGCGTAGCCTACGTAAGTGTCCTGAGGTTTATACTTGTGCGCTGGTGTGTCTGCATCGATCTAGCGTATCTCTTTAAGAGAATAGCAGGGCCGGCATGTGTGTGTGTGTGTGGGGAGTGTGTGGTAGAGCGAGTGAGAGAGTGACGGGGATTAGCTTTGGAGTAGTCTATATCCATTATGTTCCAATTCCAGGATTGCTCCAGTGCCACCAGATATTCTCCTGGATGTCCCTCTTTTCAGCCGGATGTCCGTTACCTTCCGTTTTTTTTGTTTTTTTTTTGGAATTTTAAACTCCGGTCGATTTATGAGGACTATGGTTAACTGCTCCTCAGATCTCTGCAGGGTAAATCCAGACAGCTAGCTAGACTATCTGTCCAATCTGAGTTTTCTGTTGCACACTAAAACTAGCAGGAAAAGTGAATCCACCTTGATTTCATGTTATTTACAGAGAAGGAGAACCTGGAAATGAGTAGGAGGAAATGCAACGCTACCAAGACAGCCAAGCGGACCAATCACAGTTGCGTCGCTGCGCTGATAGTTAGATTTGGGAGGTGCACGTCAGGCTACGGCGTAGGGTACGGCGTAGGGTACGGCGTAGGGTACGGCGTAGGGTACGGCGTAGGGTACGGCGTAGGGTACGGCGTAGGGTACGGCGTAGGGGCCGTATCTACACGTACCTATGGCGTATATTTAACACAGGACCACAAATTGGGCTTCAGGCTTTGTAATGCTCTAACACACTGGAGCAGCGAGTGCTCCTGAACACCGCCTGCTGGTTAAGTGGGCATTCAAGCCTGCATCGGCCAGAACCGGCAGAAACGCAGGTCTTTCATTGAGTGAATCCACCTTGATTTCATGTTATTTACAGAGAAGGAGAACCCGGAAATGAGTAGGAGGAAATGCAACGCTACCAAGACAGCCAAGCGGACCAATCACAGTTGTTGCGGTCTGAGTCGCCGCGCTGATAGTTAGATTTGGGAGGTGCACGTCAGGCTACGCATCTACACCTATGGCGTATATTTAACGCAGAACCACAAATTGGGCTTCAGGCTTTGTAATGCTGTGTAAACACACTGGAGCAGCGAGTGCTCCTGAACACCGCCTGCTGGTTAAGTGGGCATTCACAAAGCCTGCATCAGCCAGAACCGGCAGAAACGCAGGTCTTTCCATTCATTTTGAATGGGGGTAGTGCATTTAGGCTGCGGCTGGGGGGTAGCGGGGTTTGCCGCAGGGGGCACTCGCAAAAAAACGCAGCGGGCCTGTGGCGAAAAGTCGAAATGCAACCCCACATCACGCTGCGGTGGCCAATAATGTAACCGGCGATCAGACTTGTCAAAGTGTTTTGTGGCGGTGTGAGAGTCCTGTATAGAAAACAGGAAACATCACTGCCTCTATCGCTGCCACAAGAAAGTTTTTAAACCTGAAACAAAAGCTCTGAACTGTCCAGGAGTTTGCTTAACAGCTGAATGTTTGCAAAACAACAAAGCACAGTCGATCTATCTCGCTTGTCTCTTTTCTTTCTCTCTTTCTCTGTGAAGCTGCCTTCAATTGTGGTCAGAAACATCGAGATCTATAAACAATCTGATGGAAAACAATAATGGTGACAACAGTCACACAAATGGGCCGTTTCAGTGACACTCCCCCCGCCGCACAACCCTGCGACAAATTGCCGGAACGCAGCCTAAATAATCTGATATTTTTAGAATGAAAACCCTTTGAGGGAGAAGGGGACAGAGTAAAGAGTGTTTGAGGTTGTGTAAGTGCCTTTGGTAACAACAAACACAATGGCTACACTCAGAGAACATAGGTCACTCTAAATCCACACATTTTTCTTTTGTTTTGTTTTGTTTACATTATATTTATTTAGCTGACACATATTTAAAGCAACTCACCACTTATCCGCTTCAAGTGCTACTAAGATTTACTAAGATACTCAACACACAGACATGAGATTGATATCCATCCAAACATCTCAAAGTATGTTTTTGAAAAGAATAGGAACCTCGACAATCCTTATGTTGAAAGTTTCTTGACAGAACATCCTTGAAAATGTAATAATGTAAACATGTATGTCTGGGATTTTACACAATGTCTTCATTATTGTAAAATATTTAGCGTGTGTTTGTGTGATAGGAGCAGGAGGTTTTCATCTACAGTCTGAAGGACATGTGTCCACTCAGTCAACCCCAGAAACAGTTCTCCTGTCCAGGCATCATCACTTGCCTGTTCCCTGTTCCAGCAAGAGAACAGGTCAGTTCACGTTTCAACACACACACACACACACACACACACACACCACACACACACACACACACACACACACACACCATTCATTATTGCATCAGTCCTGTAAGGTGGAGAAGCATCATTTGTTCACATAAATAAGTCATTTGTTTCCTCAAATTTATACTTAATACAAAAGCAATGCATTGACGTGGTTATACCAAAAACATACTTACTTAGTTTCTGTTTAAATCCTTTAACCTACAGCCAGGGTCTGCCTGAGGTTCTTGGGGGGAATTGTTGGTTCTTTGTAAATTCTAGTGTGGTCTAGACCTACTCTATCTGTAAAGTGTCCTGAGATAAGTTCTCTGATTTGACACTATAAATAGAATTGCATTGAATGAACTGTCTTGTATAACACACATCATACTGTATGAGATATCTGAAGAGGTCATGTACAGGACAGAACGAGTTTGCACACATGTGATATAATGAACAGCACATTTCTAA
The DNA here is from genome assembly GCF_008315115.2 of Sander lucioperca. Taxonomy (NCBI): domain Eukaryota; kingdom Metazoa; phylum Chordata; class Actinopteri; order Perciformes; family Percidae; genus Sander; species Sander lucioperca. Next base: position 34,319,645 of record NC_050175.1, read on the forward strand.
TCAAGGCTACCATGTAGCCTGCAGCTCCCACCAGGCTTGGAATTTTGTAATTTTAGGGTCAAGGCCATTTGGCCTTCGGTGTGACAAAAAATGTTGGGGCACATAGGCCATCTTCCAGGGCACAAAGGCCAATGAATGATTTGGAGCTTACAAATAAACAACTTGAATTTCTGATAAGAAAAAAACATGCATGACATGAAACAAACTACTCACTTTTTTAATATCATACTTTCAATAACTTATTTTAACTGATATGGAATTTGTTAAATTTCAGAAGTCAAACTGTTGGATACAGAAATACATTATTCTGTGGCCAGTTTAGCTCAGTTTAGTCGGTGGAGCAGGCGCACATGTATAGAGGTTTGCTCCTCGACGCAGCAGCCGCGGGTTCGGCTCCGACCTGTGGCCCTTTGCTGCATGTCATTCCCCCTCTCTCTCCCCTTTCATGTCTTCATCTGTCTTGTGGAATTAAGGGCCTAAAATGGCCAAAAAATAATCTTAAAGCTACATTGTGTAAGACTTTCTCCCATCTAGCGGTGAAATTGTATATGACAACCAACTGAATATTACTTTCTAGCCCCTCCCATTCCGAGCGCGTTCTAACTCCTACGGTGGCCGTATTATTCCAAGAAGTACGACTTCGTCCGTGAGTGTTCCTTCCAGTGTAATAATAGTTTTACATTATTTTGGTACCATTTCATTGCTAATCAGCTATCAGGTTCCCAATTCAGGTCTAATGTCTGAGTAAAGAAACAACACAAACAGATACTAAGACGTTTTCATATATGAACTCCAGACTACGTCCAAGGAATCAGATCCCAACATAGTCCGAAAGTTTCCCTTTCACACGTAGCACACAACAGGAGATTGTCCGTGTCAGATACTGGAAATACTCCTACTGACTATCCAAGTGATTCAGACATTTGCATTCTCACATACAGCTCTGCTGGGTAAATAATTTTAGGTGAGCAGTGCATGTGTGAAAGCAGCTTATGTCTGAATAGTCTATATCCACTACGTTCCACTTCCGGGATTGCTCCAGTGCCGCCGGATATTCTCCTAAATGTCCCTCTTTTTGGCCGGATGTCCGTTAACCTTCCTCTTTTTTATGTTCGAATTTTAGATCTCTGCAGGGTAAATCAGCCAGTAATAACAGTGTGCTAATAGCTTACCTGCCACTCACAATTGCCCTTAAACCTCTCACTGCCAGTATTATTGGCTGTGAGTCTCAGGCACCAAACAATGCATTTGTGGGAAAAGTTATTTTATGGTCTGTACTGCTGCTCCCCTCTGACCTGCTGTCCTGTTACCCATCTACATAGAACTGCTATGCACCTTGGGTACCTTTTTGAAGTGTGGCTGGTAGCATCCAGGTGTTAGGAGGGGGGTGGGTGGTGTTGGGACGGGGTTGGGGGATGGACGAAAATGAAATGTGATCATCTTTTTGTGTATATATCTGTGATTGTCTGGTATTATGGAATGGAGTATCCCTTTTATTAAGCCAGCCAGTAATAACCAAATGTAAAAAAAAAAAAAAAAAAACTGTACAGCGATTTTTCATATTACAATGTACTAGCAGGAAATGTCAATGTCACAGCAGTACAGGAAGTAGTCTAAAGAGGTAGGAAACAAGAGTGAACAGGCCTCTGAAACAACATGTAGATGATGGGACACTAAAACCTTTCATTGCAAGAGGGTCTTAGAGTGTAAGATGATTATTACAATGTAAATGTTTCTGACCTGTTAAGAGCCTGGCCAGAGTGTTTGCGGGGATGTCTGATGGCCTGGTGGCAGTGTACAGCTTGGTGGAGGACCTTCCTCTGGAGGGGGAGACGTACCTGTGTTTACACACCCTCAACAAGACGGTGTTTGCTCTGAAGGACTCTGATCCCAGGCAGAGACCCTACCCAGTCAGGAGCATGGCACTGGTCAGCAGTGGCTCCCAGGTGAGCAGATGATCAGTCAGGAATGTCATGTTTGATAAGTCACCAACAAGTAGGGCTGGGCGATATAACGATATATATATTGTTGTCAGAACGATATATTAACATGTCCATCGTATATATGTTTCTACATTCTATTGCAATGTCGAAAAACCACGCCTGAACAGCATAATTAACATAATTTGGAGGACGCGGTCCTGATCCTTGATTTTGCACTAAAGTTCCTAATAAAATGACACTATACATACACTATATTGTCACGTTTTTTTATTGACACAGGAGTATACAACAATATGCTTTACCACGTGGTTATTTCATATGGACCGTTTATTTATTGATTCAGAAAACCAGAAAACATGCTATATTATGAAATATATCATTACCCAGATATGCTATGACCTCTATATATATATATATATATATATATATAGAATATTTTGTCCATATCGCCCAACCCTACCAAGAGGTTAACCCATAGAGACAGTGTTCTACCAGAGGGGAAAACAACTCTCAGCTATCCGTTGACTTGTACTACTCCGTCCTCACTGTGTTGTCTCTGTCCCTGTCCTTGTCTGTGGTGGTTATCAGTTATGGTTCTCCAATGGTCCGGGCGTGCTGGTCATTGACTGTCTGAGTCTTCGGGCAGTTCAAAGACTGGAGCCCTACAACCCACCGTCCTCCATCATATCCATGACAACCAGCTTCAGTCTATGGGGAGAGGAGGCAGTGTGGACCCTGGATGACCACACCAACACCCTGCTGCTCTACCATGCTGCCTCCTACCAGCTCTGTGCCAAGTACAGGTGAGTGGAGCTTTAATGTAAAAGGACTGCCACAGGGTCATATTCTGGAGAACAGTTAATCAGGCTCATGTCGGAGGAATTCTGCCATGCCTTGAAAGTTAACAGAATCTGGTAGGCTGATATTATTATACATATTATTATTGGCTGATTTTGGCATAGAGACAGAGTGCATTTAAGTCCTGCCCCTACCGGAGGAGAAAACAACTCTCTGTTCTCCATTGACTTGTATTGCATTTTGGTGCCTCCTCATTAATTTTGTCTGCTAGCAAACAAAAGATGCCTAAAAGCTGCTGTTTGGTGATATGCATGCACTGAGATTTCAGGAAGAAGAATGGGAAGACTGTGGGATCCTGACACTAAGCTAACGTTATGCCCAATCTTATGTGTGCAGCAAGCATTTTGTATCTAAGTCAAATATCCAAATGCCAGTTTAAGGTTAACAATATATCTGTAAGTTAAGCTGAAGCATTTTGTACACACTATGCATCTTGTTATTATGGTTCCAAGTGCCTTAGTTTGCTAATACATAGCTTGCATTAGCTTACTAGCAGCTAACTTAGATAGGCATAAGTTGCTAAAATAATCCTTTAACATGCTTAAATCTCATGTTTCTAGCTAGCTGCAGGCACTTTGTTAGCGTTTCAACCCTTAGTAGCATATTGGTGCGCCGATTGTTTTCTCCATTGGGCGTGGCTTTCCGAGTACGAAGCGATGCGCTCTGTCTCCATATTACGGTTATCACAGAAAGAGATCAAAACAAACCCTCTGTGCAGAGAAATAACTTCTTAATAACATGTTGAATAAAACAGCACACAGTAAATGGTTATCAGCCCGTATTTGTCTGTATGTTTAAGATCTTTTTTTCTTTTCAGTTTTGAAGTTTTGATGAGTCAGCAGGAGCTGAGCTTGTTACAGATTTGAATATCCTCGATCATATTGTTTATCCTGCTGTAATATTATTTTCACACAAGTATCGGAAAGGTCAGCTGTTTATTCTTATAACATTTGCAGATATTGACCCCACCATTTTTATATTAATCTCTACATAGTTTTTTAGTAAAACACTGCATAGTAAACCTTTAACTTAGCCAGAAAATCATAATTTTAGCTGCAGAGAAAACACTTCTTTTCTCTGGATTCCTTACGTATTAAAGACGTTTTGTCTTCCTGGAGAGTATGGAAACATTCCTCATGTGGGTCTGTGAGGCCCATTCATACACTGGGTGTGATACGAAGAAGATATAAAGGTCGTTGATGAATATTTGAAGCAATATTATACCTTTGTTACTTCGGGTTGGCTAGTTAATGCTAATGCTAAGAAAGGTGCACACTACTAACAATGTTGTAGCCTATGCAGTCTTAACCTGTGTGCTACAGTACTCAGAGCTCTGCTTGTACAGGTGAGCAGGAGAGAAAAGCTGCTCGTGCCGGTGCTCAAACATTATTGTTTTGATTTGAGTGGCTGTTTTTGAGATCATGTGGCCTATATGTAGGCTTGTGTGCTGTATGTATGTGTGTGTTGTCTATAGCTGCTTTTAACTAATTGCCCCTTGTTGGATTAATAAAGTTGTTGAATTGAATTGAATGTCATGGTTTCAGCTGTGGAGACAGCAATCCTCTTCGGGACGTTTTCGCTGTGCAGAGACCTGCAGGGGTTGCCATGGTGACAACCACTGAACTCAAGCCCACGGACCAAGAAGAGAAGGTGGAGTGGACTGAGGGAGAAGTGACATTGATCTACAGTGAGGAGGCGGGCACTCAGATCATCCAGCACCAGGATTCACTGACAGAATACTGCTCCATATCATCCAACTGCTCCCTGGAGCCGCTGGGGTCAGACTGTTCCAGCACTGCAGGCCTCGCCTCATTAGCCAGCCACAGCAGTGTGCCACTGCCAGCAGAGGACCAGGACCAGCAGGCATCCACCAACCCCACACCGCCACAGCTGCAAGCATTCACTGTGCTGCCAGTGAACGGAACTCTGTGGATCCCCAGGTACAAAACACTACACGCCAAGCGAACACAACACAAAGACACCAGCTGAAATGAAGAGACAGTGAGACATTGGGAATATGAAGTGAATATGATGCAGTTTTTTCCTGTTAGAGCTTTCCGATTGTGGTCAGAAAGCCCAGGGGAGACACTTTGTTTTCCATCTCCATTGCCGGAGACAGTACTCACTCCAAAGCTAATCCCTGTCACACTCTAACTCGCTCTACCACATTCTCCCCACAACCACACACACACACACACACACACACACACACACTATGTACCGGCTCTGCTATTCTCTTAAAGAGATATCTTAGATCAACACAGACACACCATGGCAGAAGTATAAATCCTCACAACGGCCTAGGCTCTGCGTAGAAGTATGTACTGCGTAGTAAAACAACAAATATACACAACTCTCTCTCTGTTGCTGTTGTAGCTGACCGGGAACCCGCAGGCGGACATAGTGTTACTAACAGCCAACAGCTAAAAGGTTACAGGCAGAACTCATGCTTGTGAAGTTTGGTTCTGCATTACATGCATCAATCTATATACCATGTGTTCCGTGTGCAGATGCGTTCACCGGACGCCCCAGTGGCGAGCGACGGAGAGCGGGCAGTTAATAGGGTTCCCCTGTCAATACACTACACGGTGTGTACATATCACCCGACTAATAAATATGTCCTCTGTGTCTCAAGAGGTCCCACTCGACACTGCACTTCTTTTGGATCCTCAGCAATACACCTGCCAAGTGTGAAGTTGATTGTCAGTTGTCGAGAAAATCAGAAGACAGACAGACAGACAGACAGATAAAGACTCTAACTCTTTTAGTTAGATGGTACTGACTAAAATCTCCAGTTTATTTAGCATTTTTGGCAAGATGATGTTGGTTTAAGGTCATTGTTGACGCTCATCATAGTTGGAGAGTGGAGAGCATGCTATAACTCTATACAGTACTTTAATAGTTTTCATCATTTATATGACGTGTGTATCTCCATTTAGTAAAGACTAAATGTGTGTGTGTGTGTGTGTGTGTGTGTGTGTGTGTGTGTGTGTGCCCGTGTGTGTGTGTGTGTGTGTGTGTGTGTGTGTGTGTGTGTGTGTGTGTGTGTGTGTGTGTGATTGGCAGGCGTGGAGGTGATGTGATGGTCATTGAAATGCAGTCACATGGTGATCAGCTGAGGGGACGTGTCATCGCTGTCCTCAGTCCACCCGGATGTTCATCTTTGGGGTGAGCTCCTTTCCTGATTTGTTTTGCAGCACATGTTTGAATCAGTAAAACAATTATGATATCAACTATTTATTTATTGAGCCAAAGTAACTATTTTTGAATTGCTAATTTTATTTAGGCCATGGCAATAATTAGTTTATGATCAGGCTTTAGAGCTTATTTTAGAGCTTCTTTTTTTAGCCTTGCACAAGCAGACATTACTTGGGTTTAGTATTCACTCAAGTTTATAGAAACAACACAGTGTCAGCCAAACACTAACACAGATCAGTACATACATGTAAGGTCACTTACACACAGAGCATCTAGATTAGGGCTGCAACTAACGATTATTTTCATTGTCGATTCACCAGCTGATTATTTTCTGGATGTATGGAATTAGTTGTTTGGTCTCTAAAATGTCAGAAAATGGTGAAAAATGTTGATCACTGTTTCCTAAAGCCCAAGATGACGTCCTCAAATGTCTTGTCTTGTCTTGTCTACAACTCAAAGATATTCAGTTTGCTGTGACAGAGGAGAGAAGAAACTAGAAAACATTCACATTTAACAAGATCCAATCAGAGGATTCAAATGATTAATCAATTATCCAAATAGTTGGCTATTAATTTAATATTTTACAAATGATTGATTAATCGATTCATCTTTGCAGCTCTAATCTAGATACAGATACTGGCCTGGCCTATTGCTCCTCTCTGCTTAGCTCTTGTGGATCACATGTTGCAGCTTCCAGCCAGTCCACTGGTTCAGTGTGTGCAGCAAATTGTTTTTAGATTCTATTTTATTGCCATTTTATTTTAGGAAGAACTCAGGTAGCTCCAAATGTAAGGCCAGTTTACTGACAGGTAATAGTCAGATAATCTTCACACTCGCCAGACATTTTGTCAGTTGAAGTGTTATGGTGTAAGACCAGCAAAAGGTGATGCGGCGATTTGTCGCAGAGTGGTGTGGCGGTGTGGGAGTGTCACTGAAACGGCCCATTTGTGTGACGTCCTGTTGCGTTATTTACCCCCCCAGTGTAGCACAAGTTGACTTTATATTTCACAGTTACTGTTTTCTGTCAGATCAGTCACATTTCTGACCACCATCTCCCAAAGAAAGAGAGAAAAGAGTTTGTTGTTGCAGGAAACATTCAGCTTTTATATAAACTCCTGGGCCGTTCAGCGCTTGTGTTTGGTGTTTTAAAACTTTCTTGTGGTAGCGATAGAGGCAGTGATGTTTCCTGTTTCCGCCTCAAACCATAGCTCCAAACACACGACAAGTCTGATCTCCGGTTATATGATTGGCCACTGCAGCGTGATGTCGGGTTGCGTTTCTCCAAAAGTTGAGTCAGTCTCAACAGGTCCCTGCGTTCTTTTTCAGATCCCCCTTGCGCCCCCACGCCGCCGCAGCCGAAACACACTACCCCCATTCAAATGAATGGGCAGACCTGTGTTTTCGTCGGACCGTCTGACGGCCGACACCGTCAGCACTGAAATGAGCTCTCTTGTTTCAGCTGAAGTTAAGCCCTGGAAAGCCAATGAAGTTTTAGTGATGAAAGCAGAAGGGAGATGATATATATTGTAGACCCGTACCCGTACCCATAAGCCTGCGCTGCTCCTCCCAGTGTGCAATGCATATAAAACAGGTCAATGTAGATTGTACAGTTACATGTAATCTGGTCTTTGGTTTGAACTCCCAGTTTATTAAGTTTAGAATATAAATGTGTTATTTTGCATCTGCTTTAATATGATGGAATTTTAAATGTTGCTGTGTTTAGTCTGAAATAGGCTTCATCATATTTTAGTTGGTATAAGAATAAAGTCTTCCTAACATGAAAGTCTTAGTGAGTTTTAAATTGGGGTTTCTTCCACCTGCATGGAGCCCAGTTTCAGCTATGCTTGAAAGCATTCACCACTGGCCAAAAAGCTCTATATAAATTTACTGATGCAGCTTCAATAAAGCTTAGCAAGATCCTTCATCATATACTTCTGGTGCTCGGCTGAGTCTGTAATTATTTCTCTAAAGAAGGCAGCAGCTGGTCCTTTGCAGAAAGGACTTCTGTGTGAGCTTCCACAAAGAGGCCTGGCCTTTTAGCAACAGGTAATGAAAGGGCCACACAAAACAAGACCCTTAATAAGCAATTATTACATGGTGCACCTGTAACATAGGCGACACATTGGGGTCATGGCTCAGGTCAAGGGAGGGGTTGTCAGGCCTGCAGGGCTTCATTTATATCACAAAGCTGCTGCTGTGTTGTTCTTCAGCTGTTATGATCGGTAACACTTTACAATAAGGTACACAAAAAAATAGGTAGTTACTGTTTTTGAAAGGGTAGTTACTGTTTTTGAAAGGGTAGTTACTGTTTTTCAGAAGGCCCTTCTGAAAAACAGTAACTACCCTTCTGAAAAAGGGTAACTAATCATTCGTTACCCTTCTGAAAAACAGTAACTACCCTTCTGAAAAACAGTAACTACCCTTCTGAAAAAGGGTAACTAATTATTCGTTACCCTTCTGAAAAAGGGTAACTACCCTTCTGAAAAACAGTAACTACCCTTCTGAAAAAGGGTAACTACCCTTCTGAAAAAAGGGTAACTAATCATTCGTTACCCTTCTGAAAAAGGGTAACTACCCTTCTGAAAAACAGTAACTACCCTTCTGAAAAAGGGTAACTAATCATTCGTTACCCTTCTGAAAAAGGGTAACTACCCTTCTGAAAAACAGTAACTACCCTTCTGAAAAAGGGTAACTAATCATTCGTTACCCTTCTGAAAAAGGGTAACTACCCTTCTGAAAAACAGTAACTACCCTTCTGAAAAAGGGTAACTACCCTTCTGAAAAAAGGGTAACTAATCATTCGTTACCCTTCTGAAAAAGGGTTACTACCCTTCTGAAAAAGGGTAACTAATCATTTGTTACCCTTCTGAAAAAGGGTAACTACCCTTCTGAAAAAAGGGTAACTAATCATTCGTTACCCTTCTGAAAACGGGTTACTACCCTTCTGAAAAAGGGTAACTAATCATTCGTTACCCTTCTGAAAAAGGGTAACTACCCTTCTGAAAAACAGTAACTACCCTTTCAAAAACAGTAACTGCCTATTTTTTTGTGTACCTTATTGTAAAGTGTTACCGTACTGTACCCTGAGTTACTATTGATAGTGCCTGTTAGCTCATGTGTAGAGAGTTCACAGAGCACGGGCTCACCTGTTCCTGGAACCATGAGGCTGTATATCACAGGACAGGAACTGTAGAGGATAATGATACACCTCAGAAAGATGAAACAACATTGGAAGAAGATAATTCAGGGTTGTTCTGCATGATACATGGGTGGTGGAGCTCAGGACGCAGGGTCCCCAGAAGCTCTTCTTCCTCCCAGAATACTTTGTGTCACAGCCTTCATAAATTAGAGGGAGTTTAAAAGTAGATTACGTTGTCCTGTTCTTTAACGTTTTTTTTCTTTTCAAGAGAAAGGGCTTTGCATTAGACATTTTAGAGACGAGCAGTGCAGGAATTTAGTTCTTTACCAGTACTTAGACAAACAGTAACTTCAGTGCTACCAGTACATTTAGTGTCCTCAGTGGCTTTCCAGGGAACCGCTTCCTAGAATTGCCTACTAGCTTCTAGGAAGAGCTAATTACAGTGCACAGAGACGTGCTACTAACTTTAGCTCCTTCCCTGCATTGCATCCCTCTCTTTCTCTCATAAATCGATCTGTGTCTTGTGTCCCTCACTTCTCTCCCCTCGTCTCTCTCTTTCTCTCAGGATCCTGGAGGAGGCAGCACTAGTGGCAAAGGATACAGTTGTATGTGGCTTTCATAAGGAAAACATGGAGTGGTGCCTGTGTGTCTGGAGGGGCTGGGGCTGCTGCGAGCTGGAAGTCTTCTACCAGTCTTATGAGGAGCTCAGCCGCTTGGAGACCAGTATGAGGAAAAGAAGGTAGCTGTTGTGCTGCGCCGGCGAGGTGCAGAATCGCAGCTCTGTATGGAGCGCGAGCCGAGGGGAATACCCTCCGACAGACTGCCAGTGTTCAGAGCAGGGGGCCGCGGAACACTGACATCAGGGCAACGTAGGAGGGGGAGGGGGCTCTGCTGTAAGGGCTGATCCTCCAGCTGTGCACAGTGGTTATGTCCCCTCACTACATACTTCACAACCAATAATAAGCTAAGGCCTGAAAAATCTGTAATCCCACAGCAGACATGGTAAGCCCTGAAGCTGAGTCACAGATTTGGGTTTACTTCTGCACAGGTTTTAATGTTGGTTGCATTTTCATATTTAGCCAGTTTGGTATGACTGGAATTCAGTTGCAGATGTGGTGGACTGTTTGTGTCTGACTCCAGCTGCTGCAATCCATTGTTTATTCTGTCTGTCTGTTTCAGTCTTCCTTCATTTAACTGTTCCAATCTGCAACTTTATGGACCGGCGCATTCTTAAAGGACAAGTATTTTCTTTCCTTTTTTTGAATTAATTGGTGTTGGAGTTTAAATGGTTCTACTGGGAAACAGCTGTGCTCTAGAAACAAGAGCAGGTTGTAGATGTGTGTTTGGCAGTGACACTGACTCAGAACAAAGTGTTCCTCTCTTTAACTGTGTTGTATGAATCTGCATGCCAGCCGCAACTCCAATTGTTACCAGAGTTGCAACACACTAACACGTGTGTTCTGTGCACAAGCATTATGCAACGGACCAGTGGTTCCCAGCTTTTGCCATCTAACCTAATGCTTTGGCAGGTTCTTATAGATAAGACAATTTTATTTTTTTAAATCAAGCTTTAAATCAAGGCACATTGGGTTCCTTGCTCAACTCTGCTCCTCTAGCATCTGTAATACAGTAAAATAGAAAATCATCTGAAACATGTTCTTTGTGTTTTACTTCTCTATTAGGGAGTTGTTTTTATTGTTACTGGTCTGCCTTTCCCTCACAGGGCTCACATTACCCAAGGGATTCACAGGAAATGATGCAGCATGTGTTGGACATGATGCACAAGACAGAAGCCGGTGCATGTACACATTTTACATAATGTAGAAGACAGCATTGCATCATTGATTAAGTTTGTAGGACATTGCTTCCATAGTCTTCTTTATTAAAACAACCCGCAGTGATGAATCCTCTCAGATGCAGTTTGTTTGGCTGGCCTCTAAACGGGTACACCAGCAGCGTTGAGTAATGTTAAACTATGGTACCAGAGGCTTAAAATGATTGCATTTTGAGGTACGTGAGTCATAACCACGAGAACAAATAGTTGTAAATGTATAATTTACAAAACATGTATCAAAACAACTTTTTGACACGCCTACAAATCTACCCACAAGCTGACGTGCTGCATGGAAGGGGTACGTGTCCGTAATCCATCAGTCTGACAATGTTTGTAATAGCCTACAATTAACATAAAGAAGTAACTGGGCTTATTGCATTCAAAACAGCTCGACTTAAACAGAATTGCTCAGTTAGAAAGTTTAAGCTCCACCTTCGAGTCGCTGTCTGTGGCGGGAGAGAGAGACAGACTATAACCAACTACTAATTGTAAAATGGTCAAATTATTCTACATTATAACACTTTGGGCACTATTGATTATATACAGAGGGCAAAATTATTGTTCAAATACAATAAATATTGTATATCTGGCAATGCTGTATACCAGTTCTTATTCTGTTGTATCTCTGACAGAGTAGCTGCTCAAAGAGCGTTTGCTGCCCCCAGTGGTCATCACACTTGTCATTTCAAACTGACCTCCACCTGTTAGCACAGGTGTCACCAAATCAGCCAAACTGAAATCAGATCCCGTTAGGCTTTTACAGTGTGCCAATAGCTTCCCATGGGTAAAATACTTTTGTCTTAGTTCAAATGACAGGGCACTTAAATGTTACTGTTTGATACTACTAGTATATTGACAGAAAACACCACCAACACTGATAAAAGAAGTTACAGTGACCAGTGGAGCAAAGGCTTTCTACAAGAGGGGGGAGACTTTGGCACTCTATAGGCTAGTTATATAGCCAAACATCAGTGCTGTCACCAAATGATTGAAAAGCCCTGAGAGCTGGGCTTTGACTGAAGCGTGTGTGTGTGTGTGTGTGTGTATATATATATATATATATATATATATATATATATATATATATATATATATAATTTTTTTTTTTGGTTGTTTTTTTTTGGAGTTCAACCTCAGCTCCTATAATAAGTCTATGATAAACAGTGTAGCCAAAAAAATTATTCCCCCTAGCATTTAGTATACACATAATGATAAAATTATTGCCAGCCGTGACAGTGACGCTAGTATTTATGTGCGTGCGTGCGTGTGTGCGTGCGCACGTGCATGTGTGTGTTTCGAGTACTTTGCCAGGTGTTTATATTTTCTTCATGAAACGTCACAGGTGTGTAGTTGAGATAAAGATGAAGGCTGAGTTCGAAGACTGGTGTGGTCCGAGCAAAGGCGCCGGATGTAGGGGGGTAGGAACCAGGGAAAGCCACTGCCCCCCTTTTCACCCCTGGCCTACTGGTGTGATCCCATCGCAGGATGGTTCTGTGGTTGTTTATTTTTATTTTCATAAAACAACAAACTGGCACTTAAAGGGTTACAATTCTAAAAATGAATGAATATTTGTGATGATCTGAACTGAAGTTGCACTAGGTGAAGTGGAAAATATTAATATATAATTGTATTGTAGTTTTTTTTCCACAGACATTTCTGTCCTCTAGGGACATCAGAGCAACTTTTTTTTAAAGATACTGTATGAACAAGGGTTAGTTGTGTGGTTACAATGACAAGCTGTCAGTCACAGTGTAAAGGCTGAGATTCACTGCAGAAGACCAATACTCCCCACATGGTTTTACATATTTTTCATAATTTTATCTTTTGTTGTCTTAAAGCGTAACTATCGCCAAAATGCAACCTAGGGTCTTTTTGTGAATGTACCCGAGTCAAACTTAAGTTTAAAAGCATAATTAGAACGGAAACGCCACTTTTAAGATTTACGCTTTGACACTTTTTGACTGGCTAGATGGACGGCGACCGGAAAAACCAACAGCTACAGTGAGTTGTTAAAACCTTTCTTTTTAGTAAACTCTGTGTACACAAACAATGTTCTCAATGCTTTCGTTAAGGTGTAGAGCCCCTGGTGATACTTTGAGCAAAGTTTCATGTTGTGTCGAGCCTTCTTAGTGTTTTAAAAATAGCGATTTTGATGCTATCGTAGTGCCCCTAGCGCTACCATTCAAAAGGAAAACGAGAATACGGTAAATCTTAAAAGTGGCGTTTCCGTCCTAATTATGCTTTTAAACGAAAGTTTGACTCGGTATATTTACAAAAAGATCCTAGGTTGCATTTTGCTGAGAGTTACGCTTTAAATCGACACCTTTGCTTTTCTACAGTGGCCAGTAAAGACTTGTATATTGTCCATAACAGCCTTGTAATGGCAGAGGTTATGTATTTATCAGAATGTACAATGAACGTGTTTTGCAATAGAGGTAGAGTATATAGATATAATCACTGTAAAATATGGTTCTGAATAAAGTTTTTATGTTAACTCTGTTTCATGTCTGTCTTAATCATTAAGACACATGACGACTCACAAATCCCACATTAATGCTCTGCACACTGTTGGATAGAAGATGTGATGACATGATGAGGACAGATGGGAGAAGGAAGCTGATAAGGCTCCTGCTTGGTATGAGGAACATTAGAGGCTGCTTCCTGCTCAGAGCTTTCTGCTGGACCTGCCCCATGTCATCATGTACAGCAGTAATGTGATATGTAAACCCACTTAGTATTTCACCTCTTTAAACATAGGATTCTACAACTCCCATAATGCAAGTGTCTCTCATTAGGTCCTCCCTGCTGGCAACAAGTCCTCCAAACTATACGACAAAATCAGTTTGTCATCACCTTCCACAATGAACCATGCAAGCTTTACAAAACACTTCTAACTCAAGGGTCCACTGGCGAGCTTTTATCCTCTTCTCATGAGTTTACTCAGTTGTCATAGATAATGTTTAAGTAATGGGGTGTCCGTAGAACTAGATCATTTGTCAGCGCCTTATATAACCATTACAAATGATTAAATGAAAATATGATTCATAGAAGCAGTGATGGTTCAGTGATTCCATGTGGTTCTTCCCACGACTTTCAAACTCCACACCACCAGCTTGTTCTCTCTCTCTCGCTCTCTCTCTCTCTCTCGGCGGAGAGTCAGAACAGTTATATTCATATTTATACATTGTGGCTTAAGCCTAAGTAAATTCACAAACTTTTGTTTACTTATTTTGCACAACTGACTTTATTTTTCACATATATCTGTGTGTAATAGAAGGTATTTTTGGTTGTGTTGTTGACTTTGTTATATTTATATTTTGTTATGTTAAAATCACAATTATTCAATGATCGTGACGTTACAAGTAAAAAGTATCGGTATTGGCGATACTAGCCCTGTATTTACTTGGTATCGGATCGATACCAAAATTCCCAGTATCGCCCACCCCTAATGAATAATAAACTGATATAAAGGCTGGGATCTCTCTGCTTTTATCTGCCCTCACTTTTTATTTGTCAGACACTGCCCCCTTCACCATGTTCTAAGTAGGGCTGGGCAATACATTGATATTATATCAATATCGATATATGAGGCTAGATATTGTCTTAAATTTTGGAAATCGTTATATCACAATATGACACAAGTGCTGTCTTTTCCTGGTTTTACAGGCTGCATTACAGTAAAGTGAAGTCATTTTCTAAACAGACTGTTCTAGCGGTTCTATTATTTGCCTTTACCCACGTATTCAGTGTATCCACATTAATGATGGTTACTTGTCACAAATCTCATTGTGTAAATATTTTGTGAAAGCACCAATAGTCCACCCTACAATTTCACCACAATATTTGGTCAAAAATATTGTGATATTTGATTTTCTCCATATCGCCAATATTTATGTCAAATATTTATCCATGACTAGGCTAAGCTAAAGTATGTGCATTGGCACAGCTTTAGAAATCCATTTGCTAATCAGTTGCATGTTAACTGTGCTTATAACATGCTTTCCTGCCTTATCACAGTCATCTGCTTTTTATTATGTACAGCAGTGATTCCTAACCCTAGGGGGTACTTTTGCTGTTGCCAGCGGGTGTGTAGAAAGACTGGAGCAGCGCAACAAATTTGAAAAAAATTGAAATTATGATTTGATTAAAAGAATATATTAGCTGTGTGTTATGAAACAATTCAATCACGATTGTTTTGTGGTTCCTATCCTGTCATGTACTGGCTTGACCTCTTTGAGTTGACTCTGAAAGCAGTAACGAGATCTCGGAGAACAAAGTGTCACAAAGCAGGGTTCAGTTCCCAACGTTCTAAAGGTTTAATGAGACACACAAGAATACATACATTTTCTAACAATTGCTACACTCACTTATGACATGAGAGTAGAAAGATAAAAGGCTCCATAGGAAAGGAGGATTGGTTCAAAGTAGGTTCATGCAGATAAATCTTCAGTAAGGAAAACAGTGTAACAATTTATAACACAAATTAATGATACCAAATGAAACGGATGATACATGTAACATCTGAACAATACATGTTGCAGTTATGTAAGAGTGCTTAAAAAACTAGTTAAAAATGTAGCTAAAAGTAATGAAATGTAGGTAGAAATAGTTAGCGAAAAGTAATGAATAAAGGATTGAAACATTCAGCTTCACTCCAGTTAGGAGTTGTACGATTGCTGACTAAACCAACCTGAATATTGACATTCAACAAGTTTGAAAAAATTAGCAATATCCACTTTTGTATAATGAACAGTGTTATACATTTGGGACATACATTGTGAATTGATGAAGTGGTACCTGAGTTCATCTGACAGGGCTGTGGGGGGAACTCAGACCAAAAAGGTTGGGAACCACTGATGCACAGTATGCAAACAAAACCATTTTCTTGTTAGGAAACATTACTGATCAGAAATTGATCTCTAAACTGTGACATTAACTGTTATATTTTAGACCCTAAATGACCCAGAATCCTAAAAAGACAAGAGGCTACAGAGATTTTCCTGGAATGACCCTCCTGTAGACAAGATGACAGGATTGGTGCCAAGAGTTTATTCAGCAGCCAGCACGGTGGCACTACAAATATCATGAATGATGCTCTTGTCATTTAAAAGACTTGGCCCTCTGTTGCACTGATATGAATAAATCATGCTCAGTCTTCGGGCGCTCTCATTTAACCTCTGCACAGGCCAGAATAGCCACAGCAGTTTCACACTGAACCAGCTCTGCTCAGGATAACATTCTTATCACTGCTGACCTACACACAGGATTTGCATATATCTGTACTGTGTTACTGAGCAAAACCCCATTTAAAACTTGTCACATGGATCAATGGCTCAGGTTGTTCTTTTATCAACAGACTGTCAGACAGAAGAGGGCAGTAAAGAGAAGACTTGATAGCTAATCTCTCTGACAAGCTGCCTTGATGCATTGCTGCTGTCAGGGTTTTCTCGCCAGACAGGATACCTATTTGAACAGCCAATCAACTTTTTCATTGTTTTATTATTCATCAAGCCACACAACAGGAAGTGAAAAGATATGATCATATAAGACTGAGCGGGGGCTCAGTATCGTGTGTCTACAAATCTTCTTACCTTCATCACCAAACTGCACTCAGGCTGATATCATTGAGAGGATATCTGCAGCTTGTTATGTGTGTCTGGATGAAGTGTAGGGAGTCTGACTGAGCAAAGGAAAACAATCATTGAAAACAGCAAGGAAACAAATCTAATAAAAGACAAGGAATAGAAGAAAAAACAAAGACATAATGTGGACAATTTCACATACAGAGTTTATTAGTGCACACCATGGCCCTAATAGTGAAAATAACCGGTAGGTGTTGAGATGTCTTGCTCTGGATAACATACATACATACATACATACATACATACATAATTAAGCAAATAAGGGGTTAACATGGCCTATTCTAATATTACAGGGTACTGTAGGATGAGCAATGAAGCTGGAAGCTTGGGGTAATGGCGTAATGAGTTCTGTGGCTGTTACTATATATTTGGATACAATTGTAGACAATAACCTGACATTAGATGCCAACACAGATGCAGTTTGTTCTAAGGCCCACCAGTGCATATACTTTTATCGGTTTTAAATTTTCAACATTATGTAATATTCTATACTATACTTTACTCTTACCAACACTGGTTATTTTGTTGAT
The DNA here is from genome assembly GCF_008315115.2 of Sander lucioperca. Classification (NCBI taxonomy): domain Eukaryota; kingdom Metazoa; phylum Chordata; class Actinopteri; order Perciformes; family Percidae; genus Sander; species Sander lucioperca. The sequence continues at coordinate 34,336,789 of NC_050175.1, forward strand.
ATTGTAGAGAAGCAGATTTTGGATGTATGTGTTACAAGCGGCTGAAAGAGGCAGAGGAACGAAAGTTACGAATGTAACTACGGTTCTATGAATCCTGGATGACCGCCAGAGGGGCGGTCAATAAGGATGAAATAGAACAGCAAAAGCAGTGTCTGAACACCAGTGTTACACTGAGAGAAGAACACTGAATGCCTCGAGCTCTCCAAACCCAGAGGAAAAAGGAAGGGAGTACTGAAGATTTGCTGAGTCAGCAGAACCAGAGCCAAGGGAGTGACACATGACACATGTGGAAGTTAGTGAACTGGACAACCTCAATGGCAATGAAGGTTCTGTTCAAAATCTAAATGAAAACCTAAATGGATTATTTACATTTAGTAAACACAGTAAGAAAGTGAACCTGATGTCTGCTGTGCAGCAGCCAGTTCATGATGGTATACAAGTGCTAATTACACACTCTTCAATTAACGAGTACACATCTCGTCTCAGGTCATCATGTCTCATAACTTCTTGTCTCAACTGTCTTTTGTTTTCATTTGAGTGAAGACATACTTATCATACTGAAGTCAGAACCTTTAAGATAGGCACTAATGGCAGCATATCTGGACTAAAGCTGCCAATTAAAAGGAAGAAATATTGATATATTTATTTTTTTCATTGATATTGTGCACAATATATCATAGTACATACACAGCAGAGCAGATACACCTACATTTCCCACATGCCTGCTCATCACTAGAGTAACCTTTCTACACAGGGAAATGATATTGATATTAAAAATAACTGAATTTGTCAATTCATTGTTTCTTGTCAGGACAGGAAAGCCACAGAATATAGCCCGTTAAATACAAAGTCAGCATGAGCAAGTGTCCTCACAGTAGCATGATATGTATCTCATGTGCCTGTCTGTTAAAGCAGCTTCATGTAAAGTTCAGGTGCAGTTTGAGTTCATTTTGCACAAGTAATGGGACTCTGCTGGTGGCAGCATGTGTATCCTGCCTGCCTGTGAAGAAGCAGGCAGGGGGTACTTGAACCTGAGTTCCCTTTTTTCTTTCTGATTTCCACTCAGAATTGTAGTTAAGTATAATGTTGTATATGTTCTTCTCCTAAAAGAAATTCCTAAGGATATTAATGCACCTTACAGATTGCATTACTTTACGAATCTAAGTATACTGTACTAGTATGAGGACAACATTGTTTTCAATAGCATCTAGAGTTAAACAGATTTAAATAAATCAGCCTGGACTGCGTTTGCCAGCTTCTAATGACTGATTCAATTATCTTGTCTGGGCAGGATCAGGGCTTGTTTACTGACAAACAAAACAACCACCATGTTCTCTTCACTCTTTCTAAAAGCACTGAAGGCGCCTTCTTCTCAACAGTGGATAACTGCACCTGGAGTACCCAAAGTTAATCAAACACATTTTGGCTTGACTCAACAGGTGATGCTGAACCTGGTAGAGGTGAGCTGACTCAACTGAATGGTAAAGACACTAAATACAACTGGAAAATCAAGTCATTGTAACTTAATGCTGAGTTCCAAATGGACTGCAGGCTTTAACTCATTTGGTTTCTAGTGTATTGAAGTTAAATAATTGTTATTTTCGAACTATCAGCAGTCAAGTCAACTTCACTTTCTCCTAATATATATATATATATATATATATATATATATATATACACACACACACACACACACACACACGCTTCTCCACAGCACATGGCTTCTTAGGAGCCCTCCAGAAAGCTGAAGTACTTTCCCCAGTTTTACCAACATTTTTTTGAAGTCAAGGGAAGTCAACTTGTCAGGGTTAACAGTGAGAGTGAAAAAAATCGAAAACACAACACACTCACACAGTAAGAGGCCAATATCATCTTCATATCAATCTAAACGATATTAGTTTAAACACAACACAACAAATGCAATAAATATGTTCCTATGAAATCCTTTGTGTGCAGAATGTTGTAGTGAACAACAACTTTAAAATCTGCAGTCAGACTTACAGTGAGAGGATCAGAGGCTGTTTAGTTGGGTTATGAAATAAACACCCCCTCTCAGAGCAGGACAATGCCTCTGTTGTTCACCACAGTTGCTTTTAGTTCAATGTCTCAAGGAGATTTGGCCCGTGTGTGTGTGTGTGTGTGTGTGTGTGTGTGTGTGTGTGTGTGTGTGTGTGTGTGTGTATATACCAGCATGTACGGCTGCTTTTCATAATGAAGATGATGTGGATGTCTGCAATGACAAAGTTAGAAGGAGAAAAGAAAGTGTTGTAGCTCTCTGTTCATTTCGTCTTATCTCAGCCATTTTGTAGGTAACGGAATCTGTAAAGTCTCATTTTAGTATAACTCGTTTCATTTTGTCGCAGTGACCTGCCTTTTTCCTTTCTTGTTTCACGATACAGACACTCATTTCTTAAAAGCTGAAACCTGTTGAAATATTCCCCTTGTTCTAAGAAAACCTGGGTTTTAAGGACTCAATGATAAACAAAACTTACTTGATAAGACCAAGATACTTTGGTTAGTAGCTCCGATGGATGTGTTTTGTTAAACCATTTGAATAATATCCTGAAACCAGTAGGCCTATGTGCTGACATTCAGCACTGAGTTTTGTATAACTTAGTCTCGTATCTTTTGAGCCACATGCAGCTCAGTTAGATTCATAAAGTTCACGTATAACAAAAAATCAATCATCCGCTACATGTTGCATCTGCACATTTTGAACGCAAGCGCCGGGTTCTACTTGAGTAAAATAAGGCAAAGTTCTGTTGAATATACTACTCTTGCTAATGTCCTCTGTGGAGCTGACTGGGCTGTCTCTCAGATCGGGCCATCTCCCAGACCGAGCCTTCTCTCAAACCACTTCATGCCAGGCCCATGTGGCTCCCAAATGACAGGAGTTGGCAGAGGCAGCAGCGTGGGGCTGAGATCAGGATTGGGTAATATTTACTGGCAACATACAGTATGCGATGAGCTGTAAACTCCTGTACCCGAGTTACAGGAGTGTGTGGAGGGTATGTTTCAACAGATTGGTTCAAGATAAGGTTAACTTCTCTCTCTGCAATAGACTCAAACACACATACTTCCCGACAGGAAGCCCCCAAATTGTTTGCCCCAAGGGCACGGCAGCATTACACCTAATGAAAACATTGTGTGGCTGGACAGCACATGAAGACTGGACTGCCCAGTTTGACGGCCCCTGCTAGCTGTGTGTGTGTCTGCTTGGTCCGGGAACAGCCCAGTACCATAATAACATGTATTTGATTTTTGTTTTCTTTAACAAAAGATTATCAATTAATCAATCCATTTTATCTGTCACATGAAACCGTACGATGTATATTACTGCATAGTTCCAGTGACATGAAATCCCATTAGCTCCTTCAACTTGTGCATGATTCATCATAAAGCAGAATGTGGCCGTCAGATCGGCACACAGAAAAAGAGTCACCTGATTGAATGACTTAAAGGCCAGATGCAAATGTTCACTCTTCAGGCTTTGGAAGTAATTGTATCACCATAGGGGGGTCTGTGGTGGTCAGGTATCAGTGATGTGGTTTCATTGATTTAATATTTATTGTGATGTTATGGAGTTGATCATTGACATTTCTTACCGATCAGATGTACTGATTAAATTATATTTACCATCCTTTCTGAGTCTGTCCAAGCATCTCCTGTGATTCGGCAAACACAATCCACGAAGAGCACTGGTTAAAGTATTATTTTCATTCTATCCAGCTATTCACCTCCATTCCTCTCACTAGACACCAGTGTTGTAGTACTCGAGACTGGTCTTGTTCTCAACTCAACACCGGTCTCAAGACCACTTATGATTGATGAGCTATCAATCATCAAAAATATACATATTGCACTTAAAACTTTCCGACAGTAATTAACAAAGATATCAGAACAGTATGTCAGCATCTATTTCACATACCGAGAATGCTACCAAAGGCATGGAACGTCGAAGATTGAAGCGGATAGTATGAAGAGATAATAACACAAACCATGGGGCATACTATCTGCTTCAATCTTGGACGTTCCATGCCTTTGGTAGCATTCTGTTGTTTGTTTGTTGTTTGTCCTCGGTATTTCTGACTTGGGTGTGTTTTTCAGGGGTGGATTTATTTCCTGAGGTAAAACTATTAACTATTAATAGTAATGTTTACTTCAACGAAAAGAGAGGATCTACAATAAATTGCGCAAATAAATACAAAGCAGTACTTTGAAACTGGGAAAAACAACCAGCACTACTTTATTTAAACAACTATGTATTTTGTAAATTTCTCAATGATTTATACCAAACAAAAAATGTTTTCTTGAGTCTGTAGATTATAATATGTGGGCAGGACATCTCTGCAGCACAACAATAATGTAAAATGATATTTTGACTGATTTCTATAACAAACTCACCTCTGCTGCAATCCTTTCACGGACTTCTGGACTGAGCACCCGACGCCTCTTTGTTGGCCGAGAACCACTGCTTTGCTCACCAATGGAATGGAGAGAGTTTCTGCAATGGACAAAGATAATTTATTATAATATTGGCAAAAGAGAAAGAGAGTTAATGAGAGAAAGCAAATAATGATCATATTACAGGAATACAGTTACCTGATCTTTTGTATTTCCTGTTGGAACTGTTGGACCGAATCAATGTTCTTCTTCTGGAGCTTGGCATAGAGGAAGTCTACATGTGGCATGATAAAGTTCCAGAAAGAACTTACAATCCTGATCCTCCAGTAGCATGGCCAGGGCTCCTGCTTCTCTGACAGTATTGGGGAAAGTCACCTGAGTTTTGTATGCTCTCAAAATAGCGAATGAGATCCTCTCTGTGCTCAAAAACAGTATTGATAGTGCATTAGCAATGGACTCAGCTGTAGCTGACCGCAGAGGGATGAACTCAAAAAATCTTTCTTGCACATTGTTTTTGTCAGCTCCACAAAATGTCAACCAGTCTATTATCCTGGACAGTATGTGTAGATTATTTGTCACCTCTTCGTTGTGCCTTGTAATGCCAATCCTGTAGCCTTCATCTAGTTGTTCAGCAACAGACCTTTTTCACGGCAGACATGTTGACATGTCATAGTAGGAAAAGCACAGGTATATTCAAAACCATTAATGATGGCTGCATTCCACTTAGGAGAGGCCCTGGTATTGTGCATGCTGACACACTGAAATAGCTTCCTGGGACACTTGATGGAATTGAGCCACCGTTAAGGTTATCAATTTCAGCTGTGCTTTTCCTACTATGACAAGTCAAAATGTCTGCTGTGAAAAAGGTCCATGCTAACCCTGCCAAAAACATTAGCTTCCTAATGTAACAGATTGGAAGTCTGTTAATTTGAAGTTATTTTAGGTTCGGATTCCCAGCCACACCAGCACAGAGGGAAGGACACAAGAAATATATATTAAAAAAAAAGTATTTTATTATTTTCTGTTTAAAATAACAGAACTCTTTCTAAAAAAACCAAAAAATAAATAAAAATAAAAAAAATAAAAAAGTGAGATAATGAATAAAAACGTGAATTGTCCAATGTTCTGCCCCAGGGTTAAACAATGCCAAAGTCCAGTCCAGTCTGGAGTCAGCTCCTTGTTTCCCTTGGCGCTGGCACAGAAAGTCTGCTTCAGCGGGGCTTCGAGTACCGGTAGCCTATTCCAATCCAAAAAATTATCTTTAAAAAAAAAGAAATCCAGAACCAGGAATTCCGTGGGGCTGCTTTGCTTCTGTCAGTGGAGAAATAGTAAAATCAATGGGCAGCCTGCTCAAACCGTTAGCCCAAGCCATAAGGCAAAATAAAATATGTAATGTCCAGATTAAATCCAAAAGCAGCTCAATATCATTATTTGCAGATGATATTTTGTTGTACAACTCTGATCTTGAGGATTCTAAAACTTCTTAAGATGGCTCAAGATTTCTCCGTCTATAAAATCAATTGGGATAAATCTAATCTTCTTTTATTGAACAACAGGCATGTGACATCAGCTATTAGTGGTACAATACCAACTCACACAACATATTTGGGCATCACTACAGCGAGTGGTCCAGGACAACTATGAAACTATATTAAGTAATGTTCAAAGGGATCTGGCTAGGTGGACTGTGCTGACGGCATCACTGTGGTCCAAGATTGCTGTTGTTAAAATGAACATAGTTCCCAGTGTAAATGTTTTAAGTTCAATGATCCCCTTATCCCCACCAATACATTTCTGGAAGAAACTTGATACTTTAATTCGGCAGTATATTTGGAACAATAAACAACCTAGGCTAAAATACTCTACCTTGCAATGTACCACAAACACGGGAGGCCTGGCCCTTCCCAACTTTAAAGGTCCCATGGCATGAAAATTTCACTTTATGAGTTTTTTTAACATTAATATGTGTTCCCCCAGCCTGCCTATGGTCCCCCAGTGGCTAGAAATGGCGATAGGTGTAAACTGAGCCCTGGGTATCCTGCTCTGCCTTTGAGAAAATGAAAGCTCAGATGGGCCGATCTGGAATCTTAGGAAGGTTACCTCTCCTTTCTCTGCTTTGACCGCCCTGAGAATTTGGCCCACCCATGAGAGAGAGGCATCATGGCTTTCAAATGAGCAAAGTGGCAGTTGGTCAAGGCCACGCCCCCACCCTCCACCTTGCCGCCCCCCCCCACCCCCCCTCTCTCCTCCTTAATAGCATTTAAAGCTACAGACACAGAAATGGCACATCCTAAGGAAAGCTCATTGTGGGACTGGCTCTAGTGGCTGTAATTCTGCACCAAGGCTGAATTTCGGGAAAGAGACTTCTTATACAGTATTAGTGGACCACTAAGGTCTATATAAAAGCATCCAAAGAGCACCATGTCATGGGACCTTTAAAATGTATCACAAGGCCTTTCAGCTCCAAGTCCTCAGAGTGTGGATGGACCCCTCATCTACAGTTTCATGGAGAGGAATAGAGCAAAACCTCATTGGAAGTCTAAGTGTTTGTCCAAAAAAGTGTACGGCATATATGGCACAATACACACTTAATGTAACCTTTTGCTTGTGAGCAGTGGAGGGACAGGGATATTTATACTCTAGACCAGTTATTCAATGAGAAAGGTATGTTGAGTTTTGAAGACCTGAGAGCTAGTTTTGAGGTCCCCAGGACATCGTTTTACTTTTATCTTTGCTTAAGATTAGCCCTAAAATGTTATGGAGTGCCATGGGGAAACCCAGTCATTAAATGGTTCTTTGATTTCCCTGTGAGAAGATTAATGTCCAAGATTTATGCTAAGCTGTTTTAAGCATCCATAGGAGAACTCCCAAAAGTAAAAAAATGGGAACGAGAGCTCAGCCCTGAGGGGAACACAATTAATTGGGAGGCAGTTGGGGACATTTTCCACTGTTCCAAGAACCCAAATCACCAGTTTATCCACTTCAACATATGCCATAGGACATATTGGACTCCTCAGAAGAGAAAAGTTTCGAAAGCCATTCCCACTCCCTATTATATGTTCTGTCAACCTGAACAAACTGGAACTTTCCTGCATATGGTCCAGGAGTGTGAACACGTGCATGAGTTCTGGCATAAAACAAGGTCAATACTATCTGATGTGATTGGATATCTAATTCCTACTGACCCGATTGTTTTGTTACTTAATGATGACTCTAAATTACACCTGCTCGAGAGACAGAGGAAGATTTGGCTAGCCGGCTCAACTGCAACCAAGAAAATGATAGCTCAACGCTGGCTCCCCCCCCACTCGCTTTGTATAAAACAGTGGTTAGTGTATTTTCTAGACATAGTTATGCTCGAGCTCTCTACAGCAAGGATTAACAAAGCCAAATCATCAACTATCAACCTATGGAAAAGCACAGCAGCACAAATATCAGACCTAATGACCTCAGCGCCACGAGAACTAGAGGAGAGTGATTAGGCAAGTTGTGATTTCTGTTTGTTTGTTTGTTTTATTTTCCTTGAGACCGCAGAGAGTGGGGGGTGGACGAGGGTTTTTGTGCAGTTTGTGTTTTTCTGTTGTATGCGCCATTTGACACTGACTCGTACAACTCATACATTGTGGAGTTTGTTTTGTATGTCTGAATGATAAATGGTGCTAATAAAAAATTAATCTAAAAAAATAAAAAATAAAGTTGAATACTAAACATGAAGTGTAGATTTTTTACACTGTGGTGGTGCTAACCTTCCTGTTGACCAGAGTCTCCACCACTGTCTACAGAGTGCAGTAAACTGGGGCCCTGTAGAGGAACTGTTATGCTGTCCTCACACAGCATGTATGGTACAGGAGGTGAAATGTCACAGGGGCCCCACTGTCTCCATGTGTGCCTTTAAACACTATGCCAAAGCATGGCTTAACAGCCCTGTATAGGCTACTGTGTGTACACACCTCGTGTGTCTATGTCTGTGCGTGCATGTGTGTGTGTGTGTGTGTATGTGCGTGCGTGCGTGTGTGCGTGCGTGTCATGTAGGTGTACAGTGTTATCTTTGTTATATCTCTCAGAGATGGACGAGTTGGATTCAGGGGGGCAAAAGGCTCCAGAAAAAAACCTGGAGACAGTGTTCATCTGGAGGTAAGTTCGTACACCTAGACACACTTATATATACACACACACACACACATTACATACAGTGTCACATATCAGAACACCAAGGTCCAGTTCATGGTAGTGGTGACTGCTATTAGCTGGCCTTCTACTGTTAACTACAGTTAGTTGCATCACAAATTATAGCAATCATGCTGAATTTATGGAGGTCCTGTAAAGAATTGTGTGTGATGATATAATACGTGTACTGTGTATTCAGCAGAATGAGAACATTGTTATTGGTTTGCTTAATTCAGAATCACATCTCAGTAGTGGTTGTGATGCTGAAACGTTCACAGAGCTGATAATTACATCACCAGTTGTTTACAGTAATCATTTCATTTATTTCAAGTATGCATACATACTAAATAAACTGAGCAGCTAGTAAACACCTTGAGGGGAGATCGCTTTGTTAACTGTAGCCCAATGCATAAATGTGTTTTATCAAATTAAAATGAAATAATAGTTGTTATCCTTGCCCGGTTTTCCCACCGTGGTACTGATAATACTCTTCAGTGAGCAGGAAAACAGAAGGCCCTCTACATTGTAATTTTATGTATTACAGCAGTCCTGTAATAAATACCTTCTTTGTGAAACATAGCATTTTAGTTTGTTGTTGACACTGTGCCAGACAGGTGTTTTCAATATCTTTGCTGCACATATATGTTAATGAGGTAGACAAAAATAGAAAAACCCTACCAATACCAGGACTAGGTTTTGAGGTCTATAGTTATTAGTCTATTATTATAGTACATAAGCATGAAACATGTCCAAACCTGGCTCTTATATCTATGTAGATATATATCTTTATAGACATTTGTTAGTCAGTTAATGCCGTTGAGACACTAATCCTGCCTGCTTTGTGTCTACTGCAGAGCTGTTAAGACCGAGTACTGACTTATCCCAACATTTGCTTTGGAGGCCCTGTTTTATTGTCCCTGCAGGAGCTTCTGGACAGTGACCAGAGATCACAGAATCACCAATGAACTTCAACTCAGCTGCTTCACACTTTCCTTCAGGATGTACCGAGTAAGATTGATTGTTGTTGATAATAGTATTATTTGCACAATCTTAATTACTGGGTTAGTCTTTGCATTTAGAGCCTGTTATGAAATGATTCTTTCCATGGACGGAATATAATGCGAGCATAGGAATGTCTCCAAGGCTGGATTACTAACCAGACAGAGTGGGCTCCTCCTCCTTGGCCCCACACCCTCAGGAGCCTGGACAGGGTACCCCCAGGATTCTCCAAGTTAAATTTAAGATTTTTTAAGACCTTTTTAAATACCACCTGGGATAAAATGTCATTCCAACTTCATGGCCATATAATGGATAATCCGTATGGATTTAAAGCCCAAGAAAATAATTATTTACAAAGTTACCTGAATTAAATAAAATATTATAATACTCATATTCATATTAAATACACAACAGCTTTGTGAGATGTGTTTGTACTCTTAAAACATAAAATAAATGAAATATGTAATATTTGTCGCATTTAGAACTCCTATGCTATAAAAGTAATAGACAAACAAATAGACAAAATAAATAAGAATATTCAAAAATGGAATTGGCGCAGTAGGAGTTGTTACAACCATTTCCACTTTGCAATATAAGATATGTAATATAATGTTATAATATGCTAATGTAAATGCCAATTCCTTAAGTGATTGTTTTATCCCAGAAAATATTTATTTATGGTGTTATTTTTTTTTAATCCCACCAAAAGGACAAGAAAAAAGTGAATACCTTTGTAAATGAAATTTGATACTTTTAAGGGCTCATTTTTGGAATATTAATGTAACTTTTTAAATACTTTTTTAAATACTTTAAAGACCCACCAGGTACCCTGCTTGAAGACCCCTGGTTCACGGTGTCTCCATGGATGTTGCTAAACAGTTAAAGGTGACTCATGCATTTTACCTGTTGCTTCTGTAGTGACATCATCCTGGGAGACTGAGAAAAATACCACAAAAGCAGCAGATTTTGAACCTTTCCCCCCATTTTTATTTCTTTTTAAATAGAAAACCTTGCCCAGTTGGACAGAGTTGGAAAGAAAAAAAAAAATAAAATTCAAAAATACTATTATGACAACACAGTCATTCATCCTGTTACAACAGTCTTAAAATCAGCCATTCATGTTGTAATGCTAAAAGAGGAGCATTAATCCGATGGAGTGCTACAACGTACAGTACCTGCCTATGCGCAACACAGGCAGGAGCAGGACAGCAATTCAGGCCTGCCAATGAGGAAATGTTCTGCCCTCAAACCTGTAACAAAAGGACCAGACAATGTGGGATTTCACATCACAGCTCAATAAGGTCAGCATGGCAGCCACACCTCTGTAGACTGGGACCAGCCACAACACTTTCTATATTAACATAAAATAAAGTCATTTATAAAAAAGAGACGTGGGACTTGAGCTGGCCGACCAGAGTGCTGCTCCCATTTCAACCCACTGGAATACAGGCCAGACTTGTTCCCACTTTACCCATCAGAAAGGACTGGGATAGATCAAGCTTTTGTGTTCTCTCAATAATACAGTCAGTTTCATGTTTGTGCCTGCAAAACACAAACACGCGCACACGCACGCACGCACGCACGCACGCAACATGATACCTAAAGCAGAACTCTTTGGTGGTAAGGAGTTAAAGAAAAGGAAAATGAAAAAAAATATATCATCCCACAACTGACATGGTTATACAATCTTTCCAATATACATATTTCAAGAGTCAGAGAGTAGAAAATGGAGCCTGCAAATTCAATAAATTAGACAGCAAAAGATGAATTGCAGATATAAAATCCAGCAGTTGAGTTCACAGAAAATTAATAATAAAGAAAAATACAAAAACAGTGTTGTGTCATATTACCAAAAAACATAAAAGCAAATGGAAAAGAAAACCACTGTAAATGAAAATATCTAATGAAATGGCCCTCAGTAATCATTGGGATAGCTGTGATTGGAGTTTTTCCATTGATGAAATGTTGTTGACAATCAGTCTTTTGTAAACATTCACAATCAAAAGTTGAGTTCAGTTTGGAGCGCTGCTGGACACCAGTCTGTTTTCTGCACACAGGACAAATGGTATATTTAATGACCACGACGGTGTACTTCATTGAGGTACACATTAATAAGCCCTGTCTGCACTTCTCCCACTGTCCTGACAGATACAATGTAACAAGCTAGAGGAGCCTCTGGCCTCTGCTGTAATCAGGCTCACAAAAGAATTTTGGTCGATATTCATCCGATCATTAATCAAAACACGAACTTCCCAGACGGTCTCGAAGAATTGTTTATCATGGCGTTTCTGTAGATTTCTTTTTATTTAAAAAAAAAAGAAGAAGAAGACATATTTTCAAAATATATCCATGTGAAGTCTTTCATTTCAGTAAAAAATAAATTAGGTAGCGAAAACACCACGCAGTGAGCACAGACCGGGTTCAGTTTTCAGTTTATGACAGTCTGCAGCCCGGCTTTTCTCACGCTGTCCTAACTGAGCCGTTATTGCTGGCCAGTCTTCTGAAGCCATGGTCATTCTTCTCCAGCCAGAGCTCGGCCAGCTGCTGGGTGGAGCCGTGCGACGAGGCTTTGGAGCCCAGGCACATCTTATATTGCTTTGCCTCCAGGTTGGGGTCACATATGACGGGGTGGTGAACATGCACTATCCCTGTGTCTGTGCTTCTGAACAACTTGATTCCTGACTGGACAAATTTATTAAAAAGGTCCACATCCTCCAATCCCCACCCCTGTATAGAGGTATCAAAGCCTCCAGCTCGAACCAAGTCTCCCTTGTAAACACAGACAATCCCAAAGCCGTAGTTTCTCCACAGACCTGTCTTGGAGGTAAAGACGTAGTGGTTGTTACTAGGGACCTTCCCAGCATACACCACCTTTGGGTCATACTGGCTGAAGATGATGGGGAAGTAGGTTTGCTCCCCCAGGGCTGTATTGGTCCGACAACGCTTGAGGAAGTCACTGGTGAAGAGCAGATCCACGTCACAGTAGAAGAGCAGTGAATCGTTAGAGAAGTGCAAGGAACCCACTTCCAAAGCCAGAGCCCTGGAGAAGGAGCCGGTGACAGGCTTTATCTCCATCTCGGCCCGGGGATACTTCATGTGATACTCCCTCATCAGCTCCACCTGCTTGACCCGCTCTGTGTTGTTGTCTGTGCTGAAAAGCAGAATCAGCAGCTTGACGTTCTGGTTGGGGATCAGACAGACTCGTTCAAAGTTGGCCATGAAGCGCACAAAGATGTCATAGCGTCCTGACAGAGGTACCAAGATGTTGACTTTCTTCTCTTTCGGTTCCCTTTGGTCCTGGCCAGAGGTAGCCAGCTTGAAGGGCACCAGCATCTTAAGGGAGTTGGACAGAAATGAGAGAGAGTCTGAATCCTTGTTGATGTGGCTGGCCAGCGCTATGGCATCCATCTCCCCCTCCTCTCTGAACTGTATCTGGCTAAAGGTCTGCTGCAGGTAGGCATGCCTCCTCACAGGGACTGTCATGGTCTTTCCTTTGTGCTTCTTGTACAGCAGCAGTAGATCCAGCACATACTCTGCCCCGTATAAAGGATTGACTCTCCGGTAGCCATACTGGATTTCTTTGAAGTCAATGACCCGTCCCCGCGTCTTAGCATTGGCGTTGATCATCTCCATCACTTGCATGATGATGTCATCTAGGGCTTGTCTCTGGGAGGAATCCATCCCGCGGCGGGGCGGCTGACCGTCAGACGATGAGAACAGGTATTTCCCTGTCAGGAACTCCCACTCCAGGACCTCCTCTCTCTGCCGTGGGTGGAAGCGCATAAATGAAGGCGGCATGCCAAGCTGGAGATCCTCTCGACTCGGCTCATTTGCTCCGTAGCGCCCCATCTGAACAATCTCCCGGTGGAGCTGAATGGTTCGGTGGCGCAGGTCTGCGATTTTCCGGCTGAGCATATAGCTGTGTAGGCGATACTGGTAAGGAGGATTCTTGTTTGGGTGGAGAGTGATGGCTCGATGGATCTTGCTGTTATGGAGATCTCGTATGTAGCCCTTCTTATTTGGTTCATAGTTCTCATAGAAGAGTTGCTGCATCTGTGGAGACAGGAGATGGACTGTGTTAGTGCCACTGAGACTAACAACACAGCTTACTGTGACATGACAAATAAATGTACAGGTATGACCAGCAATTGGTTCCCAGCTGCATGCAGACTCATGATGTTGCAAGGAAACGATCTGTGAGCTACAGGGCTTCCATAATCGTTCCATAAAGAGTTTCAACAGGATTTCGGCAGCCAACCCAAACAGTTTTGACCATACTTTAAGAGAGTTCAGAGCAGAGGCCAGAGCGGTGAGAATAAGATGGATTTGAGGTTGTAGTTTACTCGAGTTGACGACAACTATGCTTGTTATCCATCAATGCAACAAAATCTGCCAGTAAGGAAGACAGTGTGAGCAATTTATCAGACTATAAGAATATAAACTTGCAGGAATGCAAAGTCTTCGACTACTATGCCTGCAGTCAACTCCCTGTCCCCTCTTCCTCAACAGCCAGTATGTTTTACAAAGTCATACGAACGGTGGCGTTTTTAGGTGAAAAAAGGTGTTTGGCAACAACTAGAAAAATCAGAAACCAGAAAAATAATAATAATTAATAATTCACGTTTCCCACTGAGATTAACACAGGTGATGATGCGACTGGGAACATAACTCTTTGCCACAATTTGCTGTTATACCCCCGTTTGTATGCACTGTCAATTTGGGTAGCGTCCTGCTGCTTTAATGTTTGGTAATCCTCTCAGAAAGATGCTTGGGATCCTGAAAGCCTGTTCTTGACCTTGTACCATCTCCAGTGTATAATAACACCCACATGAAGCAAAAAAAAGCGTCTTCTGTGACAAGCTGGCAGTTAGCCATTTTAGCCAACCCTTCCACTCTACTAGCAAAACATGTCTGATAGTTAGTCTTCACATCAGCAGCAGAAGGAGGAGGAATGATTACATAGGGCTGTTAGCCAGTTTATTGTAAAAGGTTTGCACCCTCTTTTAACAATGTAAGCCAAAGGACAACTATTAATCAGTCCAACAGTATGTAGCCTCAACTTACTCAAAATAGTTTTGTAGCCTATACATGCTTGTCCTTTAGGAGAAAACAACAAGTCTTCCAAACCATACGACGATATTGGCCGTTTATTCCTACCCTCTAACATGACCCACAGGAGCGTTTCGGTCCTCATATCCAAACCAGAGAATTTTGGTAGAACATCGGCCGCGGTTTAAAACACATTGTTAACAATGTGAAACGGTCGCAGTTTGTTATGTTTAGGCACCAAAGGTTTGGGTTAAAATTAGACGTTACTTCACTTCCATTTACGTTTGTGATGCTGAATGTGACGTGAAGCTTGCCTATTATTTTTAGTTTTAAACTTGTGTTTGTTTGACCCATATACCACCCCCACCCCTAACTCTTTACTTGGACATTTGGTGGTCTTATACTTTGTCACCTTACTCCCTGATTTCCTGCGTCATAATTATTACGGCCACTAGGGGGCACCGCCACTAGAAATATAAAGATGAGTCGTAATTGCTGCTTGAACAAACGACCCATGATAGTGCTTTTCGGGGGAGGACATTCCCGAGATAAAAGTCTGGCATTAATATGTCTTAGGGCTGTACAATTATGGAAAAAATCATAACTCACAAATTATTTTGGTCAATATTGAAATCACCATTATTTAAACACAAATACTCATTGACTTTTGGAAAGATGTTGCATTTATAGAACTTAAAAAACAGTGAAACAGTTAAACAAATATTAGTGAAAACACCTTGAACTGTGAAATTTCCCTTCATTCTTTTACATATACATTCAGAACACAAGAAATTTGATTCATTGCACAGCCACAATTTGTCTACATACTAAAAAAAAATATTTTTTATTCTAGGGATGATGAAGGCTCTCTAAACATTGGTGGGAAATGTATTATTATATTATCAATATCTTATTCATTTTCCATGTGTAAGATTGTTATTATCGATTATTGTATCGTATTGCTATCGGCTATTGGTTATCGTTATTGGCCCTGAAATTCCAAATCGGTGCATCTCTGATCAAAAATACTGCATGCTGCAAGTTTGAAGACACTGAATGTAAACCTTTGTCCTGTAGTCTGCTGATGCTAATTCCACAATAAGGGCCTCAAGGAGAGAGTTGTTCAGTACCCACTGCACAGTCCACTGCTCACAACAAGTAATGCTGCATTCACATGGATTCAGACAGACGGTAAACGGCAGATGGACAACACATTTGGGACGGCACGGGAAAAACAAACAGTCTGACGGAATGGCAGCACAGCAAAACGAAACACGCACAATGATATGTTGCTATGATGATGTATTGTTTACAAAGAATGGAATAAAATATAGTAGATAACATGATTTTGTGTCCATTTTTTATATTATTTCTCTAGTAATGCATGTCGCTTCTTGTAATATCTCTGTAGGATTTCAAGCTATATACAGTAACTCCAATTATAAGCTTCTTGTGGTCCAGATCCCCCATGTTTTCTCCTTGTGTGAGGGAGCTACGTGACATCCGGTTGTAAATTCTGTCACGGAGGAGGGAAAAAAATTAAAATATTTTAACTTTGGAAAACATGCAGTCTACCGCTACTGGTATTCTTTGTCAGCTTCACCTTATTTTTACCGTCCTGCTCTCGTCAACTACCATGATATCTGGTTTGCGGTCTGCCTGAACCCATGTGAATGCAGCATTAGTGAATGAGTGTTTACGGCATACCTGCTGGAGTTTTACAAACCTACTGTTCCTCAAATTGCAGAAGAAGGCTAAAAGTGTAAACACTGGGACAGCTGCTCAGGAGCCGCTGGCAAGATCTCAAACATGGTCAAGAAGGCAGGGTTTGTGTCGTTGCCTCCCAATGAAGGGAGCATCAGAACGGCTGCAGCCTCTAGAAAGTCTTATTTGAGAGGAGGGCTCTGGAATGCAGCCACAAGCCTGATCCCCAGGGAAAGGCCATACGGGGAATAAGACAGGACAGGCTTGAGAGCTATGGAAAATGATACCTAAAGCTGAATACGATCACAGGAACTGCCTGAGTAACTCTTTGCTTTTCCATGGCTTTAGCCTGAATTCCTCTGCACCTAAGAGAGGATAGCATGCCAATCAAAACACACTGTAACATTGTCAGTAATGGAAGTCTTGAAGCTGTGCTTTAGAGGTGATGGTTCAGCCTTTACATCTGAAACCAGACCA
Source organism: Sander lucioperca (assembly GCF_008315115.2). Classification (NCBI taxonomy): domain Eukaryota; kingdom Metazoa; phylum Chordata; class Actinopteri; order Perciformes; family Percidae; genus Sander; species Sander lucioperca. The sequence continues at coordinate 34,353,589 of NC_050175.1, forward strand.
CTGAATGTGCAACTAACAGAAATGTACGTGTATTGTTCTTTCAAACCGGAAACACTGCCTGCAGTTTTATCTAACAATGTTCATGCGAGTGATGGCTTCCTTGCCCGCTCTCTAACTTTTTAAGTGAACTCAAGGTTGCTAATCAACCATAATAATGCTAATCAACCATACTTATTCATTATTGACAATTACTTTGTTGGCTTTTCATCTATGAATGCTTTAAAATTGTAAATTTGGCTGCTGAACTTTTTGAACAAAATTCCTGGCAGTTAAGGAGTGATGAGTCCGACCCCTGTGGTGGGTGATGTCAAAGAAGGCCTACTCATAAAAGTGCTGACTTCACAGATACCGAATCTCACTACAAACTACATAAAAAGTTGGCAGCCCTGGTTAAAAGGCGTACATCGCTGGCAGCAGGTCATATTAGCTGTCACTAATTACATTCATTCTGTGAGTAAGTTGATGGCAGGTAAAAAACTTTTCCTTATTATTTCAACATTTGTCAGCTTCATAGAGCTATAGTATTTGGATCAAGCAGCTCGTGAAAAATGAGGTCAAATTTAGAACGCCGCACATGTTATATCAATGTGTCAGATTGTAGCTCCGTGCTACCGTCTAGCATAAATCTCCCATGATGCTTTGCGAGATTGTGTTGACGTCTTTCAACCAATGGGAAGGCAGGTCCGTCATACAAAGACTATGTAGTGGAAAAGATAGATCACTCCAGGGAATCCGAGCGAGAACAAAGACTATATAGTGGGAAAGATAGGTCACTTCAGTCTATTACCGTTCTACAGAGAAGAATGTTTTGAGATTTGGCACACATTTGGGCCTTTTTTGAAGAAATGTAAATAGTTTGTCCTTTCATTATGTTATGTTATGTCAAATATATAGGAGAACTGTTTTAGAACATTGCTGTGCGTGTGATTTCAATAAATATGACATTATTATTTTGATTATTGGCATAAGTGAATGTCATGAGGGCAAAAGCATCTGGACTTTTTTTGAAAAAATGTATATATTTAGTCAACTGTATAAGTTATAATGTTTATTTTTTCACAGTGTGACTGCTAATACATATGGGAACTGATTTAGACAGGAGATTGGCCTGGTTTTTATTGCTCTGTGTGTGATATCAATACATATCTGTGAGATTCATGTTCCGTTTTATTTATTTGTCTTTAAGGTCATACAACCTTTTTTTTTACATTCAAGTGACCTCACTGCAGCACAAATATTCTAATAGCCCAGTTTTTCCTGAAAAAAATGATTTTCATAAATTGACTGTAGACAACAGGGTTGATGTTTTACAAGCTTTTTTAGAAAATAAAACCAGACGGACAATGAACTGTAAAAATGACCTCAGGTTCCTTTAAGCTCAGACTGTATCCAGCAGGGTAACACCAGTGATCATCAGCTGACAGCCCATTGGTCAGGATGTTTATGGCTCTCTCCTGTGGCTTCACCATCATTAGCATCCTTCCTAATTACATGACCTCCACTTTTATGGTCACTGATGCAACTTATGACTCCTTAGTGCGATTTCTTCACAGTCATTAAACTCACAACATCCCTGCCCAAACTAGAATGGTTCTCTAACAAGGCAAAGGTAAGTCAGGAGTTATTGCCGAGAGCTGAAGCCTTCATTTCAAACACATCTCTTAGATAGCTCTGGGAGCTGATGGTAAATGGAATGGCTGCACTAAGATCTTTACCCCCAACACTAAACTCATTTTAAATAAGCACTGTTAACACATTATATCAGACCCAACCAGGAAAGGTTTGTGCTCTACATTGAATGCTTAGACACTGGGGCTGGCATTATTTGAACTGTAACCTGGTAAATAAAAAATGTACACACTATAAGTGCAATGGATTGTAGTTTGCCCGAGGAGAGGGTGTTCTTTAAATTCACAATAAACTTGACATATTGATTGCCCTATTGACTTATCAGTAGGACAGTGAGCATAGCCGTGCTGACCTGATAATCACGACACTGAAGAATCTGAGTAGCAGTGTGGGAAAGTACTTTGGGTTTGGGCAACAGAGGCACCAGAAACAAGTGGAGCAGCGTCCACTGTACAGCCGCATCTGGCTGCCTACTTTTTACCACACATCCTCAGAACCCTTGCCAGAAGCTTGTAAAAAGGCCATCACCAAAAGATAGAGACAAGACATGCGGCTGTAGAAGAAAATGAATTACCTAACAGTTTTAGTCTCATTTTATCCTGATATCCTCTAGGCCTGCACGATAAATCGTTATAAAATTGCGATCTCGATTCACCCGTTTGCAATTTAATTTTTAAATGACTTACCATTTATTGAAATCATTTGACATTGACATGTTTTAATTATGTTAAGACATGTTCAAGGAGTTCAGATAGAGCCTGTATCAGGACCATATTTAGTTCAAATATGTGGCCAGTATGTACTTTATTTTTTTTTTTATATCTTTATTTTCTTTATTCATTGAAGCCTCTATGTTAACAGGCTTGTGGGGATGCGCAATGTGCTATAGGTGCAAAACAAAGTCTATGTTTGGTACTGCCAATTTGTTTTGTTTTGTCATGGTTCATGATTGCAATAAACATTACACTTCGTGAGAAAAAAAATCATGGCAGAGAATTGCGATTATCAATTCTAAGCTAAAAAATCATGATTCTTATTTTCCCCCGAATCGTGCAGGCCTAATATCCTCTTTCCTGTTGACTGTAGGGCTGCAACTAACGATTATTTTCATAGTCGATTAATCTGTCGATTATTTTCTCGATTAATCGATTAGTTGTTTGATCTATAAAAATGTCAAAACATGGTGAAAAATGTGGATCAGTGTTTCCCAAAGCCTAAGATGACGTCCTCAAATGTCTTGTTTTGTCCAAAACTCAAAGACATTCAGTTTACTGTCACAGAGGAGAGAAGAAACTAGAAGATATTCACATTTAACAAGCTGGAATCAGAGAAATCTTATTTTTTTTAATAAAAAAATGACTCAAACGATTAATCGATAGTTGACTGATTAAGTTCCTATTGTTTTACCTGATCAACAACGTTTAGTGTCTCCTGATTTAATTAAGTAGGTCTGCCTTTGCTTTAGTTTAGTGTTAAAACAAAGCATGTGCTTGATCACTGTGAGTGAGACCTTTTGTTTAGAGCCTAGGTTGGCTAGGCTAGGTCCAACAGAAACTCACACCTTTACTAATCAAAGCACTTTGAATTAGTTGAAGCAGACAGTGTTGAGTCTATGCAAATCTACTCAGACAGACTTGTGAGTTGAATGTCATCTCAGCTTTTGTTTATTCTGTGGTTTCCTGTAACCTTGCATAAAACCCTGGCTAGAAACGCATTCTGGTCAGAGAGAATCCTACAGCTACTTTCTCCACTGCGCAGTGACTAAAACTCATCTGAACCAGCCACTGAATTGGACCTGAGAGAACGTTTTCTTCTACACGGCCCATTGGCAATGTTTCGGGAGAAGGTTTTCAGTAGAGGTGCAACGATGAATCGATTAATCAATTAGTTGTCAACTATTAAATTAATTGGCAACTATTTTGATAATCGATTAATCGTTTGAGTCATCTTTTTATTAAAAAAAAATATAAGATTTCTCTGATTCCAGCTTGTTAAATGTTAATATCTTCTAGTTTCTTCTCTCCTTTGTGACAGTAAACTGAATATCTTTGAGTTTTGGACAAAACAAGACATTAGGATGTCATCTTAGGCTTTGGGAAACACTGATCCACATTTTTCACCATGTTGTGACATTTTTATAGATCAAACAACTAATCGATTAATCGAGAAAATAATCAACAGATTAATCGACTATGAAAATAATCGTTAGTTGCAGCCCTAGTTTTCAGGATACTGACAGATCTAAAGCCATCATATAAAATGTCACGTCGCACTACAATTCATTTTGAAAAAGTGACAGCCCTACAGCAGACCTACGTATGTTTTATGTTTCATCGTACGTCTCCACTACTCTATAACATAAACCATACTGTTAACCGAGTCAACACAAACTAATGATAATCAAAGCAGAGCAAGAGAAACACTATTATCAAACCAACAACACAGTCAATGACAGAGGATAAAGTTATCTGAAAGTAGCGGGAGATGCCAAACCAATGAAGCCAGCTCAAATCCATGAGAAGGCTCTGTGCTGGGATGACGTTAGTGAAATGAAACCATTATCCTGCAGGGGTTCAGACCCTAAATAAACACAATGCTACACGCCATGCCACGGAAATACCAGTAATCAGGGATTATCTCAGTTTTGGCTTGGAGACTAATTTAAAGTTTGCGTTATTTGGGTTTTGAAAGACGTAGGGATTTACCAGGCAGCGGGGCTCATGAGAAGATACTTTTGAGTTGCTTTATAGTAAATATAGTGATTCTGGAGCTTGACACATATGAAGGACTAAAGGTCAGGCTATCTCAGCATCTGCTGCTTTGATTGTGACCATTCTTTTTAATAATTGGCCTCCTGAGTCCCCTACCTTTATGGAAATGCAGCACTAAATGAGTGGAGTACTTTATGGTTAAAAATGTACTGAATCTTTGGGCATTCCAAGTGTGTTTCTTTGTCTTCCTGTGTTTAATCTGCACGACAATAGGCAGTGCCTGCCTCTGAGCGGGCCATGCAAATCTAATTGGAGACGGCATTATGCTCCTGTAATTGGCTCTTTTGTAAGCGAGGGTGGTCTGTCCAAACAAATTTCTCAACTCAGGGTAAACATTCTCTCACCTAAGACAGCTCCACAATAGGTCTGGTATTGATATGTGTGATGGGACGTGGTTGTACCATCAACAGTCACAATTGTGACACCAGATGACTTCATCAATATTATGCACGTAAGCTGTGGACTGCTGGTGAGTAAGACAGTCCACAGAGAGATCTACACTGGGCTGACCGTGTTTTAATCACATCAGAGGTAGGCTGATTCACATCTGAGCGCCCCCCAACAATTGCTAAAAACATACAGATATTTAACACAAATGTTTACTCCAATACATACAAGAACTACAAACAAAACAGAGTTAAAAATGATTGTTAGTGTAAGAAAGTTAAAAAGTGGAAAAGGTGCTGGTATATTTTATATATATTTCCACCGCATTGTAATATGAAATAAATTACTAAAGGCTGTTTTATGGTTCTGTGCAGGCTCCACGCAGAGCTTTTGCCGTGGCCCACGTAAGTGGCCTGATGTTTATACTTGTGCGCTGGTGTGTGCGTCGAGCCGGCATGTGTGTGTGTGTTAGAGCGAGGGAGAAGTGAGAGAGTGACGGCGATTAGCTTCGGAGCGAGTACCGACTCAAGAGTCATAGTGAGAGAAGCAAAATGTCTCCCCTGTGTTTTCTGACCAAGGTGGGAAATCCGTAGCAGAAAAAGTTAACCCTCTCCTTGATTTCATGTTGTTTATGGAGAAGGAGAACCAGGAAATGAGTCGTGGGGGAAATGCAACGCTACCAAGCCACGGCCGAGCAACGTGCGTCGCTGCGACGTGTAGTTACATTTTTCGAGAGGTGCACGTCAGGCTATGGCGTAGGGTCCGGCGTAGACGCAGAGGGGTCTGCGGGGGTACACCGTCGATTCTACGCAGAAGCATAAAAAGGCCTTAATGTTGAAAAGTCATGGCCTGTATTTTCTCTGCAAAGCCTCATCCAAAAACTGTTGGTCTAAAATGGTGTGGCTCCAGCGCAAACACAATTACAGACTTTATTTACTATAACTTTTCCAGCTGTTATTTCATGTCTGTTTGTGTTTCAACTATAAAATGTATTTATATTTCTATCTGAAACATTTCCAGTAACATTCTGACACCAACAATAGATACTGTGGGTCTAAGGCTTGCACTGCAAGTCACTGGCAATGTGTGCAGGAATGCCTTAGTCCAGTCATAATTAAAGGATAAACAAAGGTTTGAACAAGGGTGAAAAATATAATGCCCATTAACACATACAGTATAAAGCATCTGGCAGTAGAAAAGACTTTGATTCTGAGTCAGCAGAGGAACTGATGAAATAGTGGAAGTTGTGGCATGAATTCATGTGATGGAGCACCAAACAAACAAAGACAAAGTGCAGTTTATACAGGGCCATGGCCAGATTAGTGCTGTGCCATATCGTTTATAACAATGGTTCTCAAGCTTTTTTCAATAATGTACCCCCTTTGAACCGTTTTTTTAAGCCATGTACCCCCTAACAAGCGCAAATAATGTTTCGTAGGGAGAAAAAGTCTATATAAAGAGGAAGAATACAGCGATGTCAGTGATAGATTTACTAAACAACAGCCTTGTAACTGAAAAAAACAAACATTTAAATTCTGATGGAAAAAGGCGACAAAAACTTTTTTTAAAACCCAGACAAAACCTTGGAAAAAGACGGTAGAAAGAAGGATGTCGAAAATAGTAATAAAAACTTCGAAAAAAAAAAAAAAAAAAACACAGTAGGAAGAAGGAAGGCAACACTAGGGCGACAAAAGTGACAAAACAATTCAAATAAGCAACAAACTTTGAAAAAAAGAGACAAAAACTTAGAAAGTATGGAAGAAAGGCAAGAATAGGTCAAAACAAGCGTCAAAACCTTCAAAAAAGGCGACAAACTTCAAAAACAGTGACAGTGACAAAAACCCGACAAACTTGGAGAGAAAAAAAAGACCGTAGAAGTAACTACAGCCTTGTAACTGAAAAACATTTTGCAAAAGATGTCATGTACCCCCTGCAGTCCTCCAAAGTACCCCTAGGGGTACACGTACCCCCATTCGAGAAACACTGGTTTACGGTGTAGTTTTTAATATAATAAAACAATAATATCATAATAATAGCAATATTCCGACTTGTTGACTTGATATCGTCATACCATTATGCAACAACATTCAACAAGCACGGCTGAACGCAAAATTGCTACCGGCTCCACTGGTTTACCATCGATCATTGTCCTGAGTTCACGTCAATTCATAATGGAGGAAGATCCCGGAGCGTGTCTATCGTCTGTTTCCACGGACCAATTTCACTTCAGAATGATAGCAAACCACTAAATCTACTAAATGTTGTTTTAGAGAAAATATCAAGATATATATTGCGGCACAGCCTAAAAACAGAAAGGGGAAAAACAACAAGAACAAAACATTGGTATCGGCTCTCTGCGAAATTATTTTAATCGGTTATAGGTCCAGAAAATCTCATCCCTATGAAGAACCTCAAAATTAAAATAACTTTCAAAAAGTTTTTTTTACTGATTGTATGTATCAAAATCTTTCGAATGAATACAAAGAACACTGGTTAAAAAAATTGAATTTTCCTTTCTTGTAATCATCATCAGTTAAGGGGCTAACTGTTAAAACAGAGCCATTCCACGTCCAACATTATTTATTAAATAACAAAAAACTATGCTGACAGATGTTTATCTTTTCCAAATCGTTTTTCAGGAACATTGAAGCAGTGTGCGTAAGCAGGCTGTGGAGAAATACCCACAGGGAAATGCCGCAAGCACTGACATGGTTCTGCCAGTTCACTGCAGCACAACCAAACGGAATGCAAAATTGTGAAATTCTGGGCTGATACCGATACAGATGTTTTTTTTTTTTTTTTTTTTTTTTACCCTTTTGTGACAGGGAATCAAAGAAATCATCATTAGAAAAAAATAACTTTTTGGGAGAAGATTCATAAAGCAATTCAAGATATGTGTAACTGTACTTTTGAGTTATGCCCTATGTTATATTTGTTGAATTATGATGTGGAAAGTAAGTTTCCCTATACAAGAAAATGTGTGTTTACAATGTTTTCCTCCTTTGCCAAAAAATGTATACTTACTACATGGATTTCCCAGTCAGGACCCACATTGGATCAATGGCTGGAGCAGATAATAGACTTGTTGCCCATTGAACAAATTACAGGTAAACGGCATTCAAGACTGCAAGATTTCTTATCCACATGGTCCTTAGTACTGAATTATATAAAGACTATAAAATGATGAATTCACATTGAATAATGGATAACTCACAGATTGTGGTAGCGTAGGATTATTATTATTTCTTTTTATTTATTTTTTTTTTTTTGTGTGTGGTTGTGTTTTGGAGTATGTCTTGTATGTTTAGTGTTTAGTTTTTGTGTGTTAAATTGTGAATAAAAAATTAAAAAAAAGAGAAAAAAATAACTGAACTGTTTTAAAGTCATAAATCCCTTCATTACACTATCTTTGAATGAACACAAATTGAATAATACAAATGTATTAAGCAACCTTTAATATATCCTTCTTTCAGATTAAACATAAGCCCTTTTAGCCTGCTGTACAACTAACGTTACCTACTCAATGCCAATAATCTTTCAGTAAGCTACATTAATGTGTGTTGCCACGACCTTTCTCAACGCTGTGGTTATCAAGCACTGAATCTTGCTGGTGGCAGTTTATGTCGATAATCTTTCTCCGACACGGAATAATACTTCCACATGGCCGCCTTTTTCCTTCACTGTAAACAAACTACACGTGCTAATGGCACACATTGACCTCTTACGTCATCCATGCAGCACTGTGTCCAGTCAGTGACTTCTTCTACGAATCAGCAGCTACAGTAGCAGCATAATACTAGCAGACAGTTGTCTGAGTCCGACCGGCCACTGCCATCGGTGAAAGCCATCTTATTTGCCGATAGCAGTCATTGAGGCGTAAGCATTGTATAATCATACTGTTAAGTAGCACAAATTCAAAAAGGGAATCATGTATCATTAGATGTCAATGTTTGGCAGTTGAATGTACCATTGATTTCCTCTTCTCCACAGTCATGTTCAAGTTAGGTCATTGCTAGTCCTGATGATTCAACAACTGAAGCTGTAGCATAAGTTCAGTCAGGAAGACTACTCTTGCATACTTAAGCTGTAGTCTATTTCTCATACATCCTGCCATTCACTACTCACTACTCTCACGCATGCTCATTTACTATATCCTTGCTATCATTGTTTGGGGCTGTCAGTTGTGAAATCAGCTGCTTTCATCAGCTGGTGAAATCTATCCAATAGCACAGTGACACACCTACATGGTTAGCCTATCATTCTGCTGCTGTCTCTGTTTGAATAATGATTCTCTCCCAGCTCTAGTACGTTGTTGATGCTGCTGCTACAGGCACCCCTCCACCTCCCCATCACCACCCAGTCTTCGCTAAGTCATCACCAGCTATGTCTTCATCTCATCTGCTTCATTAGAATTATCAGCCATCACCACCAGTGCCTGGACTACATGGGGGAATTTATCTTGCTGCTGCTCAGGGCAGTCGCCTCCTAGATTACAAATCTCCCTAAAGAGTCGTGCCAAAGACTTTCTGTTGAGACCTAATCATCACATATCATCTGTAATAAATAATAATTAACATTTATTTTCTTCATTCACTTGTGTCTCCTGATTAAAATTGGCATAAATCCCCAATTTACAGACCAGCTGGTGAAATCTGACTGAGTAACACTATCCTCCTCCAGCAACTTTATGCAACTGTTTCCATGACAGCAAACCTCTGAGCCCGTATTTATCAAACTGAAGACAGATATAGTGAAGGATCATTACTTGCAAAGGATCAAACTACCAGTGGATTAATGAAGAATGAAGGTCTGAAAGGATTATATTTTTATTGTCTGTGATATTTCATCACATTCAGTCTTGATCATAAATCCCAGCGGGAAGACTCTTCCGTTCAGGCTTTATTCACATCACAATAAGAAGACGATCACCATGATAAGTGCCATTATCTGAATACGAGCTTGTATTACTCCAGCCAGCTGAGCGCCCTAATAAAGAAGGAATGTGAACAGGCCAGTGGGGATTGGACAGGACTGGGTGACAGGGAGCAGAAAAGGCCCTTTGTTCCCTCCAGCCGGTCCCTCTATCCAGATGTCTTCTTTAGCTCAGGCTCCAAGGAAAGATGGGAGATAAGCCCTGTTACGACATTAACTTCTACAACGTAATTCTGTTTATGGAGCTCATTGCATTAAACATGTTACATTTGAATAACTAAACGGCAACACGTCTTTTCACTACTTTTTCATACCTTCAGTTAGTGCAGAATGACAGAGAGACGTGAGCCAACAGTCACAAATGACAACAGAAGCTTGAACAGCCACAGCAACAGAAATCCCTCTAAGTTGTCTTAAGACATCTTATCTTGATCCCCATGACAGTGTAGCACAAACACCCTCCCACCTGGGGGACTCATCAGAGGTTAGCCTCTGGTGGACATGGCCCCAGCCTGAAGTCCTTATCTCCCAGTCTTTACAGTACCATTGCAGCCTCTCTGTAAATTCCTGTGTGCCAAAATGGAACCTCATAGGTGGACTGACAGGATATCAGGCCTCAGAAACAGCTGATATTATACCCAAACAAGTCCCAGATAATGATGGAGCAACAGCTCCTCTTACAATAACATAGTGTTTCATACATTGATTTATTTGTGGCGGCTCGTACGTAAGTTTTTTTCTGTTTCTCTCTGCCGTTGTTTTTCACATAGAGCCCAGCTTTAGCTAAGATAGCTGACATGAGAATTTTTTTCCAGTGGATCTCTTCAGTTAAGTGAACTTTAACCAGTTTAACCGGTTTCATGGGAAAAACACTATGGGAGAAACACTTGCTGTTTGGGATACATGTAAATCATGCTCTCCTTGCCCCTTCTCCTCAAACCCCTCCCCTCCATGCCAAAGCCAGTGAAAAAAGTATAAAAAAAAACAAAAAACAGTCACATTAAGAAGAAAATCAGAAGATTATCATTGAAAAACACATCAGAATGCAAACATCTCAAAATAAAATATAGTCTTTAATGCCTGGGTGTTATTTTTCAGAGGATTTTGTTCCTTCTTTCAGTGCCAATGTCCTCCATGCCTTGATGAGACAGCTGTGTGAAGGTGAGAAAGGGGCCAGGGTTGGAACTTCTTCTTCACACCACTACTTCTGTCACTTTTCATGTGAACCCTAATGTAACACCATGAATGTCTTAAAGTGTGGGCCATTATCCCCATATTCAAACAATTGGACAACACTTCTTTTTTTCCTTTACCAAGCACGTGACAGTACCTCAAAATGGTGTCTCCCTTAAACACAGGATTGTATATGTAGTATGTAAATCGCTAAATTACCCAATAATATCTGCCGAGCAATATATCTGTTAAGCTCTGTACAGAACATAGTAGGAGATGTGTAAAGCTGCTTGGTATTCACCACATCACTCTGTAACCAAGAGAGAGGAAACTCTACCACAATGACCCTACACAAGGAAAAAGCAGAACCAGACACTTGCTTCACTTCCGTCAAGATAAGGCTGCACTTTAACTCAACAGACTGACGCTCAGCTAACTGATAGTTCACCAGCAACAACAGGTGGCTGCACGCTAGTCTTGATCACATTGCATTCAAACTATGAATCACCTGCTACTGCTCCTAATACTGTTACTACTGCTACCATATCAATATGCCCTTTGCAATCAATCAATCAACCTACCAATCAATATTTTGCCACATGAAATCATACAAGGTATAATTCCAGTTAACTGTCAACTTCTGCATGATTCATCATGAAGCAGAATGGCCGTCAGATCGGCACACAGAAAAAGAGTCACCCAGTTGAATGGCACCAGCACTGCAGCATCCAGCCAAGTCTCAGCAAAAGGACACCACAGCTCCTGACATCCCGCTGTAAACCAACACTGCACACTGACACTGACACTGGCCAGCAGGATGCCCAGCATAGAAGTGTTCAATTCCTCCACACTTGCATTGGTGCCTCCTCTGATGTAGAGATGGAGACGTACGCAGAGATGGTCTTGCTCGTCCACGTAGTCAGGATTGTAGCCATAAGTCGTAGCCGATAGCCGTCATCACAACTTTTGTTCATTACTTTTATGACTTGTGATTGTACTCAGTGTAATAGCTAACATCGCAACAATGAAACTAACACCTGAAACTAACATCCATCATTGCTCCGGAAAACTGTATGCTCAACGGAACCAGGAAAAGTGTCTGTAAACTGTGATGGACAGTAAAAGTAATAATTTTAGCGTTCAACTTTGTTTTCTCTATCAAATAAGTGTGTCTAGCCTGCGATGTCACCATATTCCCAGAACTCAGCTATAAACTCAGGGACTACAGTGTTTATTGTTGACACAAATGATGGACGAAACAAAATTAAGATCCAAGTTGTAATAAACTAACTATCCTCCTTAACGTTGAGATGTTTTTAATACCTAGAATCAAATGCACAGTTGCAAGATGGAAATTCTGATGATTAATCAATCGAAAGACAGAATGAGGAGTTTAGAGAACGACTACTGCTAGGTGATTGTGGTATACAGGTGAACCGCTGCCGACTGCCGCGGTGTTGCTTAATACTGGACCAATTTCCAATTTAACCAATTTAAAATAAGCTGCAATGTAAGTTATTGGGCAACACTGTGCCTTCAATTTACAGCCACTAAACATGCTGTTTTTGCCACTGACAGGCTCAGATTATTGTTATTAGTGTCTGACAACATTATGGAAAGGATCCGTACAGAGGTTGACCTTTTTGTTGAAGAATAAGATCCTTTTTGTTTAACATGAAACTGAAAAACACAGTAATTTTATCATCGTAAAACACGCTTCATTCAAAGTCAACAGAAACAAAATAATCAAAAGCTGTCTTGGTTCACCTTCCCACTGCTTCAACAATCACCACTATGGTTTGGTTGAAATAAACCCTTAATTCACCCAGTTACAGTTTAGTTTCTGGTTCTTTAACAAAAAGGTCTGGTATCTCTGTAGGTTGTCAGACACTTAGAATAATAATCTGAGCCTGTCACTGGCAAAAACAGCACTTTTAGTAGACCAAACAGACAATGCACATTTGCCCTATGATTACATTTCAGCCCAGTTTTCGGCTGCTGCTCAGTGTTCTTGCTCAATACTGGACCAATTTCAAAGATTTTGTTCATATTAGTCATAGCATAGTCATAGAAAAGTGCCCGTACCAGTTCAGTCCTCACTCTAACCATACCCCACAGAAGTGGCTAAAAAACTGTAGTTTTAGCCACTACTTGGACTTGGATGCGGTGTGACATGAATGAGGCCTTCCTGTCACCTCAGGCTCACAATCACAGCAACAGCAACAGCTGACAGCTGCTCTGTTGCTATCTGTCTGCCTGCGCACGGGCAGAGCATGGGCGGATCCACAGCATGAACGGCTTTCTCACATCAAGGCAAAAGCCTATATTAAAACATTCCATAAAAGCGAAGGGAAAAACTACCCAATATTGGTTAATTTTTTATTGTTGAAGGTAATTATAGCTGTGCGGTGGGCAGCAGCATACTTGTGGAGTCCTGGTGGTCCACGGAGCTAGCATTTAGTGAGTGCCGCCCAGGGAAGCTGGAGGAACAACAGGAACTGGGACGTGGGTGTAGGAAAGCTCAGAGACAAGTGTTTATACACACACACACACACACACACACACACACACACACACACACACACACACACACGACTGAAAGTGAATATGTTTCTGCAAGCCTATAATCTGCACCTCAGTCCATGCCCTAAACAATCCCTCCATTCCAAAAGCGAATCTCCCTTTGAAGTTTTCTCACTCCTCCATGTTTAGAGCTCTTATCACAGTGTGCGTTAACGAGCTGAGGAAGTGCATGAAACAGCACCTGCTAAATAAGCAGGGCCTCTGTGTGGCAGGCAGCTTCATCCTGTCAGAAAGCTCTCAAATCCTCTGGAGGATGAAGGAAGATCACGATCATTATAGGCCTACCTATAGTTGTTGGTGTGGGGGCTTCTGATGCTGTCTGAGTTGAGTGTCACATTTTAATCGTGATCTCATTAAAAAGGGAGTTTACAATTACTTTACAGATAAAGGCAATAGAAAGATATAGACACCTTCATAACACATAACTGTAGCCAACAGTGTAAACAGGATCCATCCATAGTGAATCCTTTCCCATGTTACAAATGCGTATTATATTTCCACAAAAAGCACATTTAGAGTGGTGTTTCCAAGCGGTGGTATATATTGCTCACGTGTTATGGATGCCAATCCAGAAAAGAAGAAAAAGAAATATATTTTCCTAAAATGTTAGTTTTCTAAACTACTATTCAGTGCAAACACACCACATAAATCTGTGCTCAACACCAAGAGTGGCCATAAAAGAATTGCGGATTATTAACAGAGAATCTTGCAGATTAAATATATATATCAATCCATTTTTAAATCCATTTTGAGTTCATATTGTAGGAACCTGTGTAAACACAGGTTCCTACAATATGAACTCCCCTTTGTCACATTTGATGTGCTACTAATTTCATCAACGCTGTGGATGATGTGCTAACACATGTAGCCCATTCACAACAACTGAGGTTCGGCTGAGGGTGAGCGAAGCGTTTCCCTACACAGGGGTGTTACCATGCCCTGAGGTCCAAACGCCACCACGCTTCTCCTGAGTCCGACCTGGGGTGGCTACAGAACAGAGGTACTGGTGGGTAGTGAAGAGGAGACGGCTGGTTAAACTGCAGAGCGCCGAGGTGGAACAGGCTCTCCAGTTCCAGGAGTGATTGTGGAATTCAGCTGTGGAGCTGAAACACGCAAACAGGGATCAGTCCCTCCCCCCCAACCCTGTGGCCTGCCCAGGGGGGATGGCGGGAGTGGGGGTACTAATTACAACCCTGTACCTGTTTGATCCACCTGACAGCATGGCCGTCCGACCCCAGGTGAACGAAGCAACAGCTGTACGCTGATGGTTATGGCTCATGGTCCAGATGCCGCCACTGACACAATGCAACAGGCCTGGGAAAGCTCCCAGCAGCCATGTGACACTGGCTGTTGACAGTGAAGGGAAACATTCAAGCTTACATCTAAATCTGGAGAGGAGCTTTGATTGAAATGACGAGAGGTTTTGTTATTTTATTGAAAAACTGTTTTATGTCATGGCATTTCCTTTAGTGGCCAGAGGTTTGATACAGGTAAAAAAAAAACAGAGGTAGAGCCACTGCATCAGCTGGCAGTGGGGATCGCATCATAATGTACATTGATCATACTGAGGGGTAGCACACACTTTCATCCCAATCCGTGTAAATCATATTATTTTATCGTCTGAGCCTTACCGAACTTGTTTTCTTGACCCCAAAACTGACTACAACCCAGATCTGACCTTTTGTCAGAAACAATTTTAAAACATTTACAAAAACATTTAATTTCCCCTCAAACTGAGGTGAGAAACACAGCTTGATCCAACTAAAGCTGATCAAGCCAGATCCACTTTGGTTCGTGCAGAAATGTTAAGTATTGGCCTGTGAACTCAAAGAACAATAAGCACTCTCTGTAATAATTCGCTAACTGGCACCCAATCTCAAACACGTGCCATTAGGACTCAAGTGTGTTCAAATGAGCAGGCCTGCGGTGGATGTCACTGCAATTATAGCAAGTGAATGAACATTACATTTCCGGAATACCAATATTCGCTCTTCGTTGCGATCTCTAGCCGGCGTATTTTAAGGTCAGTGTTCACCTTTGACTGGGTGGATGTGCTCGATCAGCCAATAGAAACACTGCTGCACATATTTTCTTAGTACATTATCAAAGTACTACACTACAAACTAGCATCGTTCTGTAGTTATAGTTATATCACAGTTTTCTTCGGGTAAGGTCGGGTAATGCTCAATCAGAACAAGACGTGTTGTCCGACCACGTTGGAAATCGAAAGTGCTTATAAGGCCGCTCCGAAAAATTCCGAAGCTATTCAACCATTCAACTAGTCATTCTGAATCATACTGCCCACCCCCCAACGCAGGCCCCTGGACGGTTTTAATGCTGTTTTCTATCTGAATCCCTGCTAATGGTCCAGCTGCAGACTGTTGGACGTCCCGGTGTTGAAATCCTTTCAACATTACCTGTGTTAAGCCAGCAACTAGTTAACTAGCCTCACCTGCAGTGATGCTTCTGTTGCTTGTAACATCTGTTTAGGAGCACTAGAGGGCAGCACAGGTATTTAAGTGGCACCCAAATGAGGCACCGAAATTTGTACCGTCGTTTTCCGGGTTTCGGTACCCAACCCTATTAATAACATTGGCTAACAGGGTTTAGGGTCTGGGCAAAAGTTTTTTTGTTAATTTGTATCTCTGCAGTATGGCGTATATGACTAGCAGAGCATTGCTGTCTGCTGGATACAGGTGGAAGACAAATATCTATTGCATTATAAGGTAAGATGAAACATTCATATTTTTATTATTTTTTTTTTTTTTTACCAGCGATTAAATCAAATGCGACAAGAAATGGCTCAAGACACAATGGTCGGGGCGACCTTCAGCTCACCAGGTAGAGCGTGCGCCCCCTGAAGGCTGAGTCCTTACCTTTGCTGCATGTCATTCCCCTCTCTCTCCCCCCTTTCCTGTCATTTTTCAGCTGCTCTGATAAAGGAAATAAAATCCCTAATTAATAATCTTTACTCACTAAACAAACTGAATATATGTGGAATCTATAAATGAGACCATGTTAGGGGATCACTGGCCCTTCAGCCAAATAAGCTTTATCTACACCCTCATTTAAACTGGCCACGGTATGTTCAGAGTCACAGCTACTGCAGAGCACAATAAACAAACACAGTTCACTCACTGACTGTAATGAGGTCTCCACTTCCTAATGAAATATTGTTGTTGGAGGAAGCGTGTGTGGTGGTGCCAGGGAGTGCGTTAGCCAAGGCTCGAGAGGAAGAAACCTCTTATTGTTCTCTGAGGAAACATCCAACAGACATAGTAAATAACTTGTTCTTATTAGTCTGGCTGCTGATCTGCTCAACATTTGCAAACTAACATTTCCTCTTTCGCTTTTATCTTTTACACTTCACACTTCCTCCTCTCAACTCTTACTCTGATACCAAGCTTAGCTAAATGATTGAAATCGTCAATGTTTTAATGGCCAGCAAGAACTTTTGTATTATACCAGTCTTATCCTCTCTCTCTGAAATGACTAGCCTAGATGTATTAGATGACCAGTATGTTTACTAAGTAGCATTAGTGCCTCATAGCCTGTGCAAATTGCAAAAAAAATATGTCGTCCATCTTTTTTTATAGTCTGTGGTTGTGTGGTCTCCACTTCCTCCCACTTTATAATAGTGAAGTCAAATATCCTGGGTACGGGCGCTGCCATCTTGTAATTTTGGAGCCAGAGTCTACACAGTAATCATCAGGCGTTGGAGCCATGGTATCTAAGTCCCGCCCATAAACCCGCCTGACCAATTGCTGGTCAATCACAGCTGTCAATCACGACGTTTCACCCCATTTTTATAGCATCTAATAACTAATAAAAACCTGTGAGCCTTTCCTACGGTGAAGCGTTGAAAGTACGGTTGCAACAGAATAAGATTTTCCTAGTACGATAACCGTCTTAGGGTTTCACAGTATACGGTATTTAATAGAGGTGTTGAAACTAATCAAATAATCGATGCATCGAATCGTGGACATGGACGATGCTGCATCGATAATCGGCCGGGCCATAATCGATTATTTCGGTTTACAATTTAATGTATGCCTAACAACCTTTCTGTTTACATATTCTGTTATGTTTTGCACATTCAGGAAGTGCCATGTGCTCAGTGCTGTAGTTTTATGTATCCAATTTATTTTGTATTAGAGCACTGCAGAATGATTTGTTTTTGAAGCTTGAAAAGCTATGAATTAAAATATCCTACATGGCTTTATTTGAAAAATGTATTTGACGCATCGTGATGCATCGAGATATCGAATCGAAGACATGATAATCGTAATCAAATCGGGAGATCAGTGAAGATTCACACCTCTAGTATTTAACAATTATTATTATCAGTTACAATGACCCTTAAAGGAATGAAAACTGAAGGATTTAGTTAATTTCGTAAAGCAGCAACTCTAAAGGTGCGCGCACAAACTGTGTTTGCCGCACATGGCACGCAAATTTTCCAGCCTTTGCCACCTTGGTCTACAAAAAATCTAGGGAAAACCCTGATACTTACCTAGGTTTAATAGGACATGGCTCAACATGTTTCAATCAGTTGTCGTCATGGCAGTGACAAAATGACTGGGCAAAACAGGACAAAAATCCAATGCATACCCTGCATGTGCTCTACGGGTACAAAGAAAAACAACAAACTCCACAAGCAGGGCAGAATTAGGCCTTTACTTCTAAGTATTCATAAAAGATCTATCAAATCCTGGAGCCATATTAAAAAGAGCAACCCTGCCTGTTACCATTATAAAGCCCTTGCCTCCCAGGAGTTGAACTTAAAGAGGAGTCCCCTCAGCCAGACTCTGAGCAGTTACACTATCATTCAGAAGATTAGACCTAACCAAATTATAACTAAAGAAAAAGAAAAGACATCACTATTTGGAATGATATTACACGCTGGCACCAAAGAGAAACAGACAGTATACTGTGGCAGACTACCTAACCACAGTAACTGATAAGAACCTGAGACAGACTGACTGAGTGACCAAAGTCTGGCAAAGACACATACACAGACATACCTGGCTGCTCAGAGAGGACAGGCTGTGCTGTCATTGTGATGAGGGAGCTGTAGAGACAGAATTACACTTTCTAACACAATGTCAAAACTACAGAAATATAAAGGAGGAATTGTGTCAGGGCTTTCTAACGGATTTCTAAAGGGAACAGCACTTCTCCCTGGTCTGAGAAAAGTACCTAAAAATGGCAGTGATGAGTTAAGATTTCCCCTCAGTCAGTCGATTTGTTGCTACTATCCTTTGAAAAGAGGCCACTTTTCTCATGACAAACATATTCATCTGCCAGTCTCATTAAAAGTGTCTCAGTATGCAGCAGATTAGTGGGCGAATATCATGCCTTGCCAGAGGGCAGACTGACTTTTTTGTTGCTTCTCTGACCATGCACAAAGACAGTGACGCTTCACAGTCTAACGCTTAATTCACATTCAATCCCTGCTCTGATTAGAACATTCTCATCCACTGACTGGAGTGACTGGCACTGCAACATTCACCAGAGAGGGGAGAGAATCCTGTCAGAACTCCAATGAACCTCCAATCATTGCTGAAAGAGGATCATATGCTGTTGGAGATCCCAAATTTATGGCTAAGAGAGGTAAACCTACAGCAAACCAGCATTTGCCTATGGAGACTTGTGACTTGGTCTTGAAACAAAGGGCTTAAGACTTGTTTTGCGAAGATGTGAAACTTAGACTTGTTTCCACTAAAATACTCTCTGGAGAGTAGACAAATGTAGAACAGTTCTAAATAACCTCTATTTAATAATATACAACTTTTACAGTATTACCGATTCCATAGCTCCAACTTCAGAGAGAGCTGGACAAAATGTATGGACTACAAGTTACCTAACTGTGATCTTACACATGGGGCCAGACCAAATAAATGTAACATGGCAGAAACAGGAAGCCAAAAAGTCCCAAAAAAGCTTAAATGATTACATTTCCTTTTCGAGTAGCCTGAAAACACTGATTAAATTATAAGAGGCAGCAAAAACACACCATAATCCTCATGTTAACTACATCTGAAATGAACAGCCACCTAAAATCTAACCAGTAACCGTAGGGCTGCACAATTAATCAAATTTTAATCACAATCACGACTTTGGCTTCCCACGATCAAATTTGCGTGATTGAGCGATATTTAAAATGCGTCATTCCGTTCATAGAACGCTCCGTATCAAAGCCAATCTAGCGCTCTGTAAACCACTGTCTGATCACGTGCCTCCATGAGCCAATCAGAGTTGTTCCCCGCACCGCGCAGCTTAGTTTCTAGATGTAGACAATCACAGAGGACAGAGTAACGTGAGGAAAACTCCACAACAGATGGCAGTCGGTCATAAGGCTATAAACTATCTTAACAAAGAAAACAAAAAAATGTCTAACGTAGCAGAGGGCGAGGCCGAGGGGCTTGTCCCGAGAATTGAATCGTCATCCATTGTGTGGAAGCATTTTGGGTTCAAGGCAATTGACACAAAACAAGAACAGGTCGTATGCAAAGAGTGCCGTAAAGTTGTGTTGGCGCCACAAAGCAACACAACGAAAGGCCAAAGACATATGCCCAATAAACACGGTGAGAAACGAAGGCTTCAAATTCTTGGTCAACACTCTGGATAAACGATATGTGATCCCCTCGCGCAATTATTTTTGTGGAATGTGGTGACCTGCCTTCGCTCATTCCTCAAGCCAGAAAATGTTGACAGGCTAGTGTTTCTTTCCAAAAACCTGTAAACTAGTCTTTTCAGCATAGTTCTGCCTTGAAATGTTCTCATTTGGTTACATTCTGTTATGGAATATTTGTTTTTTATTGATTGTATATTTTGAGTTTTATTCACATCCATTATGCAGGTGCAATGCAAGTTTATATTTTGCTTCCTAAACATATTTACACAATGTAACATGTAAAATAGTGCCCTGTTGAAGTTTTTTTTACATTTATTGTTTTATTTATTTGTATTTATTCTTTAAAGGAGATGCACTGAATTTTGGTGAATAAGAGGACCTATTTTATTTTGATGCACATATTTGTACATTAGCAGGAATGTAGCACAATATGGATGTGAAAGCAGTTATAATTAGCCTATGTGACAATAAAATGTGACAATTTTGGTTAAAAATCAACAAATAATCGTGATCTCAATATTGAGCAAAAATAATAGTGATTATCGTTTTGGCCATAATCGTGCAGCCCTAAGTAACTGCCTCTCTCTGACTATGGTGAAGTTCTATGAAGAACGCCACAGTTTATTTGTGTCCCCATTTCAAGGCGGGTGGTGATGGCGCAGTGGATATGACACACCTTTGG
This sequence comes from Sander lucioperca, assembly GCF_008315115.2. Lineage (NCBI taxonomy): Eukaryota > Metazoa > Chordata > Actinopteri > Perciformes > Percidae > Sander > Sander lucioperca. The sequence goes on from NC_050175.1 coordinate 34,374,383, forward strand.
TGTGGGAGATCTGGGTTCAATTCCCACTGCGATACATCAACCAATGACCGTGAGCAAGACCCTTAACCCATAGTTGCTCCAGAGGCGTGCAGCCTCTGACATATATAGCAATTGTAAGTCACTTTGGATAAAAGCGCTAAATGATATGTAATGTAATGTAATGTAAAAGGCAATTCTCAATTAATATACCCAAATATAGTAAATGCTTAGTAGTTAAATAAATAAAATGAAGTTAAGGCCACTTATTTTTGTATTACTATTCAGGGTTCATACGCATTTTAACCAATAGTTTTCCATGACTTTTCGGCAAATTTCCATGACTATGTATTCCTAAAAATGTTAGTCGACATTATACAATAAGATTAAAAATCTGTGTTAAAGTTTACCCTCAGAGGTTTAACAATAAAATGAATGACAATTTATGTGGTTCATAGTGGGATTCGTAATATCGCGCCCCGAATAGAACGTTGAGGTTAGGACGACGTGAAATACATGTATTAATCACATATTATTATGCTGTGTTAAAAAAAAAAATTCCATGACTTTTCCAAAACTTTCTGGGACCTTTTTATGTTTCCAAAACCTTTCCAGGCCTGGAATTTGTATTTTTTAAATTCCATAACTTTTCCAGGTTTTTTCAAAACGTATGAACCCTGACTATTACTACTGATACTGCTGCTACTGCTTCTACAATTGCTACCATCAACACCAAAACTGTGTCTGTGTCTGCTATGGTCACCACCTCCACATAGCAACAGAAAAAGAAAAGCCAAGAAGTGGAACACCGGGATGCCTTGGATTTTGAAACAAGCTGTGTTGGGTTTGAGGGTTTGCCTCGTCATAACCTGTGGATTTGGTGAGAGGATTATTTCCGCTGAGGAAAGCAGAGAGAGCAAAAAGTGACTAGATGGAAAAAATGAGCGCACTTCTAGACAAGTGCAGTCTGTGCAGGTTAGACGAGGAAGCTGTGGAAGCTGCAGATGGGTTAATTTGAAGAGTACGGAGTCATATCATGATAGATAACATTATTGAGTGTTGAGGCAAAAAAAACAACATTTTGCTCCAGATGTTCCTCCCTCTCTCTCTGCAGTGGATATGAAGGCAGTCAGCCTGAGGGAGCTGCAATCCCTGTGCTTAGAGCTGCAAGCACCTAAGTGCTGTCCAGACTGCAGTCTGTGATAAACCAAGTGCATTATTAAAGAGCAGCTCATACGGATATGTCAGTAACTGAAGATGTTTGGTGGCATTAGAATGCCTGAATCTCAGTCAGCACAGACTACATGTCTGGTTTGATGAATCACTGATTCAGGCCCAGCCAGACAGAGAAGACAACATCAGGTAGAGAAGTCAGTCAGCAAAAACTCAGCTCAATGCTCCACAAGGCCTAATAAGTTTCCAATGACCTTCTTTTTCTGTGTGACAGCCTCCATCTGTAGCCTTGGGGCTGTAGGCTTTGCTCTGCGCTGCTGCCAACCTTGCACCTCAAAGATTCATCGTCTAAGAATGCAATCAATTTGAGATATGCAACAGTAGATATTTAAACGCTAGATGTGACTTGTCATAATGACATGTTAGAACCTATGGTGAAAGAGGCTTAAGGTGTCTTTAAATTACAATTTAAAAAGTATTTTTTCTACCGATACACTTATACTGTTTTTTATTCAAAGCAAAGAGCGTAAGAGCGTAATTTGTGCCGGTCTAGAATGAACCAAAAAATAAATAAGATTCTGGTAGAACTTTGATTATTACAGCTCCAAGAGAACAAATTATGCTTTCAATAACGGCTGTGCAATCAATCAAATTTTGATGGTGATTTTGGCTCCTAACGATCACAAAAACAATGTAATTGAGAAAAACTATTATTTTGCACATTACGTTTTGCTAGTAAACTCTTATTTTGTCTCACTCAGTCAACATTTGAATATATTTCTTATATTATTTATTTCAATTCAATTCAAAAAGTTCAACAGGAAAAGTATTAAGGGAAATTTCACAGTTCAAGTTGTTTTCGCTGTTGATTTCTTTAACTGTTTCATTGTTTTTAAGTTCAATAAATGCAACATATTTCCAAAAGTCAATGAGTAATTATTTATAATTGTGATTTCAATATTGACCAAAATAGTTGATTGATTGATGATTTTTTTCCATCGTCGAGCAGCCCACTTTCAATCATGGGGTTAATCTCATAATTGTGCATTTATATTGCAGACAATAATTTAATTATTTTGAATTTTGCCTGAACTGAAAATGTAAGAAGTTCTGTCTTTGGTATTCCTGAATGGCTAATATACTACTTTAAGCAATTTATTTAATATAGAAATCTTAAATGGATTCAGAATTATGGCCTGTAGGCAGGACAAGAATCAGACACACTGGAGAGAAAAAACAATACCCAAGACGGCGGACCGTTATCTCATAAGGTTTGACGTAATGTCACAGCTAGTGTCCAGGCAATCAGGGTGCAGAGAATGGGAATGACAGAGGCACCATTCTCCCTATTACAAGTCAGCGTAGCATCTAAATAATTTTGAAGCGGTTATTTTAAGGTAAAACAGTTAAATAATGTTATGCTATTAATAAATAAATCTGGCATATTTTCCAACTGACATGTTGCCCATTGAAAATTTCATCAGCAGGACAACTACACATGATACAGGCAAAAAGCAGATGTTCTTACTGACATAATCCCTGGTCAGCACCCTGCTGATGTAATCCCTCTCTGGTCCAATCAGTACAGTGTTTCCTTTAGGATTTTTTTTTAGCAGTGGGGGCAGGTCTGTCCGCACTTTGAATTGCCTTGTTGCTGAAAGGTGCTGTAGAATTAAAGTTGCCTTGCCTTACAACCTCAGTCTGTCAGTAAGTCACCAGGGCATAGAAACCACTGTTGTGCCTGCTTGTCTCAGAGGAAGTGTAACGTCAACAGCACCGCGACCGCTTTCGCCTTTAATATCATATCGCAGTGGACAGTGTTTGCGTGAAGTTTTGAAAAACTGTAACCACACTTGCAACCGCTTTACCGGCATTTCCGTGACTCGCTGTAACTTCAACAAAAATGCAGAGCCGACGTAGTTTGCTCGAGTTTACTGCGTCCGCACCTCTGCGTGTCAATATGCAGAGAGGACAGATAAGCTTGCGCTTACACGCTCTCAGGTACCGTTTTATTTAGTGTGAATCGGTCCTCGGTAGTACCAACGTAATTCAGTCGGTACCCAAAAAAGTACAGAGTTCGGTACCCAACCCTAGTGCACTTAACAACCGCAGCCACGACTGCGTTGTGTGTCTGCGTTGTGCGTCTTTCCCGTTTCTGGTGCCGTGGCGGGCCGCCACTGCAGGGTCAGCATAGAGGAAACACTGCAGTGACAAATATGGCAACTGCTGGTTATATACTACAAGCATAGAATGAGCTGTCCTTAAGTGGACCTGATCTCCTAAAATGTCAAATGTCATAGCCTGTCAGTAAAAAAAACGTCACAATATTTGCTCAAAATAATCATAGTAATAAAATAATAATATATTTAGTATGTCTTTAGTTGTGGCAAGTGTTGAAACAACCAGTCTATTAATGGATTAATTGATTGTAAATGGACACACACACACACACACACACACACACACACACACACACACACACGCGCTCTAGGACACTTTGACATACGGAAAGGAGGAGCCAGAGATTGAACGGCATTCCTTGTGATTAAAGGACGACCCGCTCAACCTCCTGAGTAACAGATTCATTGTTTTGTCAAGCAAAACTGCCAACCACTCTCTGGTTGTATCTTCTTCAATGTGAGCATTTGCTGCTTTTCTCAGTTTTATATCACAGTAAAGTTAAAATAGAGGGTATTTTAGACTGTTGGTTGGACAAAACAAGACTTTTGAAGATGTCAGGTAGGGCTCTTACAGTAATTACGCTGACATCTTAAAATGTATGTGGCACTAACTGATTCATGTGGAAATACTACACAGTACCTTTGAGGCATGCCTGAAGACAATCGCCCTCCCTGTCTCTGGGCCCTGATCCCTTCCTCTCTCTGAGGCATCCTCACCTCTCACCTCTCCCCTCCAACCATTGCTCTACAGCAACCTGAGCCCTCCACTCAGCTCCAACCTGCTGCAGCTCACAAACAAAGGCAGCCTTCTAATCCGACAGCCACACACAGCTCAAGAAGCAAGGAATTCCTCCAAGTGCATATGCATGAACACACACCTTACACTCGCAACCCCTATATCTTACTTTTTTCTAGTCCTGACACACTGAGGGCAAATGTGTTTTCTTTATATGAGCAGGTCCATTAGGCCTCCTCTATCCCCAAATGTTAGTATGCCCCCCAGTGATTCCCTGGCCTCTCAAAATGGGGGCAGGAGGGGACTAAGAGGGGACTAAGGGCCGTTTTACAGTCGCTGCAGCCGAGCTGGCGTGCGACCAGAGAAGGGCGCACCACTCTATTTTTTTCAGCGGCGAGCGACAAAGCGGAAACAGGAAGCATGGACGAGTTCGCGGACAACCGGATGCCAGGACTCTCAGAGTGACTGCAAGTCTCTCTTATAAACTTACTGGGTTAAGAGGAGTTCTTTTATGGTTAATGAAAAGCTTGATCTGACGAAGTACGTCATCGAATCAAATCGAAGCATTGATGGCAATGCTGCTGCCAGTTCTGCCATCGTTTACCTTTTTCTTCTTCTTCTAGTTCGTAGAAATAGCAGTCGGTAGCCTTTGCTCATTAGCGACACCTCTGTTCAGGAGAAGACAGCAACTAGCACAGCACAGAGACGGCACTGGTGAAAATTACTAACTACCTTCTAACTGCTTCAGACAAAGGACTTGTCTCCATACTTGTCTTACTAGATCTTAGTGCTGCATTCAACACTATTGACCATATCATCCTGTTACAGAGACTGGAACATTTAGTTGGCATTAAAGGAATCGCACTAAGCTGGTTTAAGTCCTATTTCTCTGAACGATCTCAATTTGTTAATGTTAATGATAAATCCTCCAGGTACGCTAAAGTTAGCCATGGCGTTCCACAAGGCTCAGTGCTTGGACCAATTCTATTCTCCTTATATATGCTTCCTCTAGGCAATATTATTAGGAAACACTCAATTAACTTTCACTGTTATGCAGATGACACCCAATTATACTTATCAATCAAGCCAGATGACACCAGTCAGTTAGCTAAACTTCAAGCATGCATTAAAGATATAAAATCATGGATGACCTACAATGTTAAACTCAAACAAAACTGAAGTTATTGTGCTGGGCCCTAAACACCTCCAAACCTCATTATCTAAAGATATAGCTACTCTGAACGGCATTGCCCTGGCCGCCAGCACTACCGTCAGAAATCTAGGAGTTATTTTTGATCAGGACATATCCTTTAACGCCCACTTAAAATAAACCTCAAGAACAGCCTTTTTTCACCTTCGTAACATTGCCAAAATTAGGAACATCCTATCTCAAAACGATGCTGAAAAACTAGTCCATGCATAAGTTACTTCCAGGCTGGACTATTGTAATTCCTTACTATCAGGTTGCCCAAATAAAACCCTTAAGACTCTCCAGCTGATCCAGAATGCTGCAGCGTGTGTTCTGACAAGAACTAAGAAAAGAGATCATATTTCTCCTGTATTAGCTTCTCTGCATTGGCTTCCTGTAGAATCCAGGATTGAATTTAAAATCCTTCTCCTGACCTACAAAGCTATAAATGGTCAAGCACCATCATATATTGAAAAGCTCATAGTACCTTATTGTCCCACTAGAGCACTGCGCTCCCAGAATGCTGAGTTACTTGTGGTTCCTAGAGTCTATAAAAGTAGAATAGGAGCCAGAGCCTTCAGCTATCAGGCTCCTCTCCTGTGGAACCAGCTTCCGGTCTGGGTTTGGGAGGCAGACACCGTCACCACATTTAAGAGTAAACTTAAAACTTTCCTCTTTGATAAAGCTTATAGTTAGGGAGTGAGGAGTTGCAGAATCCGCCTAGCCCGGCCCACCTGCTTCTCTTCATAGTCGTCGGATTCACCTACCAACCCTCATAGAACTGGCTCAGGTTTGCCTTGCACCAGCTCTTAATTATGCTGTTATAGTTTTAGACTGCCGGGGGACTTCCTTCCTTTGACACACTGAGCCCCTCTCTCCTCTCTCTTTCCCTCTGTGTGCATCCATGTACCAGAAATGCTTGTTACTAACCTAGCTCTGGGGAGCTTTTCCCCCGGACTCCTTATGTTTCTTTTTCACCCAGAAGTTTTCCTTGAATTAGGGTGACACCTAAATCATGTTGCAGCTGTTGCCGTGGCCCTGGTCCCTGCCCTGCTACACCCTGCTACGCTCTACAGTGCCCTGCAACGCCCTGCTACATCCTGCAGTACCCTGCTACGTCCTGCTATGCAGTGCCCTGCTACACCCTGCTACGTCCTTCTATGCCCTGCAGTGCCCTGCTTCACCCTGTAACGCCCTGCAGTGCCCTGCTACGCCATGAACTACTACAACTACTATTTCTAGTCATAGTTCCATTATCTTTATTGTGACTATAATTTGCCACTGTTCATCACACCCCCAACCGGCACCGTCAGACACCGCTCACCAAGAGCCTGGGTCAGTCCGAGGTTTCTGCCTAAAAGGTAGTTTTCCTCACCACCCGAGGTTTCTCCCTAATAGGAAGTTTTTCCTCGCCACTGTCGCACTTAATGCTTGCTCTTGGGGGAATTACTGGAATTGTTGGGTCTTTGTAAATTATAGAGTGTGGTCTAGACCTACTCTATCTGTAAAGTGCCTTGAGATAACTCGTTATGATTTGATACTATAAATAAAATTGAATTGAACTAGTGTTGCGACCACCACGCGTGAGTATAAATAGTTACGACGCTCCCATGACGTCATATTGCGTGCGACAGGTCGGCTGCGACAAGTATACCGCACATTTAAGCCCTTCTAGGAATTTCAAAGAAGCTGTTGTTGACAGCTGCAAGTAAACCCTAAACCCATTGTGTTGTCTCGAAGACGATACAATTATTTGTCTGTCTGGACAGATATGTTCAGTCCACGGTACAAGCTGATAACTTTAGTATGATTTGCCAGGGAGGCTGCAGGAATTCGTTTTTTTACCATTAGTTCAGAGACATTTTTCCTTTACAGTAACATGGTCATGACAGTCTTATCTCCTCGGTCTGCATCGCAGCTCTGGAAATATTCAGGAAGGACGACATTTCTTCCAATGTAACCCTTGCACCTCAGTGTCTCGGATGTGAAAAGACCTGGGGTTAAAGCTGGTATTTGCGATTCTAATTAAATACACTTTGTCAAATTCAGCGAATATCTCCTCACGGTCCGCTAGCTGTCAGTTCTGGGTGTGCGCTCTGAAAAAAAAAATCCGGTGTTCATACACAGCCCTGGCTCTGTAAAAAGGAAATAGTGACACTGTGTCACAGTGGAGCTATACTGGTCATATTTTGGATGAACCAACTAACAAACTTTGTTTACCCACATTGTTGTGGTGGAGGCAACAAATTCTTTATAAAAAAAAAAAAATGGGGGGGGACAAATAAAACTAAAAGTATATAAATGAAGAGAGATAATTTTTCTTATTTTAATAGTTTGGGTACACTGACCATTAAAATGGACTGGGAAAAAAGCAGCCAAAACACCCAAAATACAACAAAAAATGTCAACACAACAAGTAGATCGAACCAGGCAATCTGATTGGTCAACTTAACATTTAGAACGTATTCAAATCAGCATGATAGCACACCAAGAGAATTTAAGCACCCATGCTTATCACTAAAAACATTACTCCCCGTAACAGCCTTACAATCCGGTGCATTTCTGTGGCAAGGCATCGTACATCTGGGGAACCTTATTCCCTCCCCAGTTAAAAGACCTTGTTAAAGTTAATTTGGATCCATCATTGAACGAAATCTCTTGTGATGTTAATAGACGGGCGACTCTCAATCTCTTAATAGCGGGGAAGGTCAATGTTATAAAAATGGTTTGTGTTCCCAAGTTGAATTACCTTATCCAACCTCTTCCTCTGGTGGCCCTCCTGTCATATTTTAAATGGTCTGACAGGATAACAAAGACATTTATATGGAATGGTAAAAAAAAAAAAACCCAGCTACATTTTAATAAATTACAAAGACTGATTGATAGAGGAGGTTTGGGTCCACCAAAAATGTATTATTATGCTTTTAACTTAAGACATCTGGCCCACTGGTCACTTCCTGCTAAGAGAACCCAACCCTGGTATTGTATTGAGCAATCTGTTCTTGCCCCATTATCGTCCTTACAAAGCCTTTCAGTCAAACTGCATGGTGAGGCAAAAACACATCACATCATTTCTCATTTAAAAGTCGTTTGGACCAAAGTGACCCGGCTTGTTTGGACCGGATCCATATCTAAATGCCTCATCAAGTATATGGCGGAATCCAAAGTTATTTAATGGTAGAACTGCCCTTTTTTGGAGGGACTGGCTAGAAAAGGGAATTGTTAACTGGGGGATCTGTATCTCGGTGGAATATTGGAGGATGTGGTACAGTAAGTCCCAATTTTTTTTATTATTTGGAACTTCGCCATCTGTTATTGGGGATTTTTGGATCCAGGTCTTCAGTCTGAAGGCAACAGAATGTTTAGATAAGGTGTTGATGAACTTTGGGAAAGGCCATGAGGCTTCTGGGTATTATTCTATGCTTATTCAGAGACTGAGGGATGGAGCCTGGTCAGCCCTCAAGAAGACATAGGAAAGGGATCTGAATATTACACTGGATGATGAGGAGTGGGACAGAATTTGTAGGAATATTAACAAACTATGTCACGCGATGTGAGGGTGCGCCTCATTCAGTTCAGGATTATGGATCGTATCTATTGGACTCCCTCCAGATTGTTTAGACTTGGATTGAAAGACACACCAAATTGTTGGAAACGTAAGACAGAGGACAATAGCTGTCCTATGTGACAAGGTCCAGGAATTTTGGACTGGGATACATGATAACCTATGTCGGATTGCAGGGAGCCAGGTTCCATTCAGCCCAAGATCATTTGTTCTGGGAGATGGGTCAATCCTAAGCGGGATAGATAAGCATATAAGAAGTTGGGTCCAAACTAGTTTAATGATAGCCAGACAGAGTCTTCTAAGAGGATGGAGGAATGAAGGGGTGCCTTCAATCCAAGAGTGGGCTTGTGAGATGGCTAGAGTGGCAGCATTAGAAAAAATGAAATACAAGCAAGATCGAGTGTTTAAACTAAAAAAAGGGGAAAGTACCTGAGCTTTCTGGAGGGCTCCTAGGAGGCTATGTACTATGTGATGTGCTTATGGTGTTATCATATACTGTATACATTATGCATAATATGTTTATTTGGCTTACAGTTTGTTGTCTATTTTGTTATTTTATTGTATTGAATATTATGGATATTATTTCATCTGGTCTTAAAATTTGTATGGAGAAGTGGTGATGGCGAGTGGGGGGGGGTTCAGAGGGGGAGGTGATGTGTTCATGTCGTCAGTTGTATGTTTTGTTTAAACAAAATAAAAAATTCTAAGTGTTAATCATAAAATATAATAATATAATAATAATATAAAAAATATATTACTCTGCCAGTCCCATGTCAACATTACAGAGTTGAATCAAAAACTGTTTTCTATCTATGAAATAAATCAGGAACCACAACGAAACAGCCAGAAACAACAGTGAAGTTGGCGGACGTAAAAGTAGCTAATGCTGCCTGTAAGAAAAGCTGTCTGTAAGTCATTTCTCTCTCTTCTCTCAGTCTGTATGCATCTTATCATGTGCAGTGCTTTACTACTTCCTCTGACAAAGTTCTGCTCCATTGTAAATCAACATTTTTGAAGATCAGGCTAGGCTTAAAAATATTCATCAGGCAGCACTTGACTGTAATGTTAAGCACAAAGGGGCCTGAAATTCAACACGATATATCACTAACTGAAGTGGTGGGCTATTTCATTTAATGGTGAATCAAACAAACCATTCAGGAGAATACATACAGTAAGTACTCTCGGCTGCTGACATGCGAGGGTATGGTGCCTTTGCTATGGCACACTGTATTACAGACTGCTAAGCCGAAGAAAATCCAGTTTTCTTGTACATTCAAGAGCAAAATGAGCCCTGTCATCATTTATCTGCATACTAGACCTTTTGATGTTCTTGGGAGTGTCACACATGATTTGTGTTAAAGCAGTTACACACCGGGCCGATAATCGGCCGTTGGACAGTCTGGCAAGGTCAGTGACTCGAGTCTGTTCGGTGTGTTCCGTGCCATCGTCCGTTGGAGGAGCTGTCGACATGCTCAGTCGGAGACAGGGCAGTCGGGACTCACCCGGAAATGGCAAGCGGGATGAGCGTGACTAAGCCTCTCAAAATCGGACTAAAATCTTTTAAACTGACCTTTGTCAATCAGATTCAGCAACTGCATGGCCTATTTCTCGCTTAAAATGTTTTCAGAAACACGTTTCGGTGAACTATTTTAGTACAAGATGAGATCGTAATCTGAATGAGTCGGCAGTAATGGCCGTTCGAAAAATCCAAAACCCGGAAACAGCAGCCAGATCATGTGACGCGTTCGTCCAATCAGCTGCGGGTTTTCTTTTTTTTTTGGCGACAATATAGATTAGCGCCGCCTGCTGTTATGGAGACGTATTACGTCTCGTCGCTTTGGTGTGTTCCGAGGCACTTTTTTGACCAACTCGGGGAGACTGATCAGTCTGTTAACTGGAAACTGGAATGATTTAATACGGTTTGTTGGTTGAATATCGGACCTAAATCAGTTTTAATTGTGTCCGTAGCACAAAGCTGGAACGTTTCTCGTATTCATTTCGAACTGTCACGGTCCGGGGGGCCACGGTCTGGTGCACGTAATGCATGTAACGTGGAACCAAAGTTCACGAGCATTCTGCCCGGACACTTTAAGCCGTACACTGTTAGCAACATTTGTTGAGGTTAGCACAACAAGCTGATTATTTTGCAAATCAGTCACACTGTGGCGAGTGCAAATAAAATGCCAGGAACTCACTGTCTTAAATAGTCTTATTTATTGTGACAAATGAATGCATTTTTAGCTGAAACACATTTGTTTTTTTGCACAAAAAATAAGAAACCTATTTATTTTAATTTAATATTAATTTAATTAGTTAATTGCCACCTTGTTGACAACATTTCTTCTTCTACTCATCGCATACCAGATGTGGCCAGACAAGCACCAAAATAGAACACAGCTGAATGGGGTTCCTTTGGTTCCAGTTAAGTGAGGAAACTTGTGACAGTAAATGCCACTGTTTGATGTTGACCATCACTGATTCAACATGTATACAGACTCCGACTATAGCCACAGATTCCTTCAAATCACCGAATACAGTGAATTCCCTGTCTCCCATCACAGTGTCATGTGCCTCTAGTCCACTATTGGACAAAATGTGATAACTGTCTGCCCTCAATCAGACTGGGAGAAATGTAGGAATGCCATGCCGACCTTTATGTTATGGTTGGGGTCGGCTGGCTGTGAGTCTTTGTTTTATTTTCTGTTTTCCCAGTGCCCATTTTATTCCCACTGTCAGTTTCTCTGTTTGTTTTGCCTCTTTCTGTGTCTCCTGTGTTTTTCCCCTCCTCCTGCCTGCTCCTGCCAGCTGATTACACGCACCTGTTCGTCATTCCACCATCACCCCTCCCGCTGTACACACCTGCCAGCCATCTACTATCAAGCCAGTATATGAACCCCGGATCCACTCATCATCTTCGCTTGATCGTTGCTTCAGTCATTCTGTTATTCTCTCCACTCGCTTCCCGTACCTCCAGTCAGCTGGCTTCACCGTTCGGTCCCCCTCTCACGGCTCTCCGCTCCATCCTGCTCTGCTCCTGCACTGCCCTGCCTTCGTTCCAGCTCCCAGCCACCCTCCACCTCGACTCCCATCTTCCCCGGAATCCAGTGCCCCCTCTTCGGCCCCCTTGGTCCCGGTTCCCCCGCGCATCCCCAGCTCCCTCGCAATCCTATTCCCCGCTAGCTCCCTCACCATCCTACTCCAGCCCCAGAGCCCCTACTCCTGTCCCCGGCGTCCGCCTCCCCACTCCTTCCTCTTCCCTCTCCTTTAATAAAACTTGTTTGTCTGCTGAGCCTAGCATTTGGGTCCGTTCAGTCTTCACCACCACACTTTACCTACAATTCCCATTACTATATTACAGCCTTTGTCAGCGATGTGGCTGACTGCAGGTCTAAGCATCTCTCAGGTTTAATTTCTGTCAACGATGACTCGTGTGTGTGTGTGTGTGTGTGTGTGTGTGTGTGTGTGTGTGTGTGTGTGTGTGTGTGTGTGTGTGTGTGTGTGTGTGTGTGTTTGACCCGACATAATAAACTAAAATCCAGGTTAGTGACAGCAGCTGTGTTGTGAGATGGGCTACATCGAGGGAAAGTTAAAAGCTGCAACAGGTTGTCATCAGTGAACACATGTAACTGTAGCTGTCATTTAAAAACACCAGTGGGCATTGAACACAGTTTATATATATATATATATATATATATATATATATATATATATAAACTGTACATGGAATATGACACTTTTTAACCACAAAAAAGCAAGCAGGCAAGGATCATAACTAGGTGACTAATGTCTGTCTGTCTATTGATCTTCTCCACTCCATTTCAGTACCGCACACACATCAGTGCACCTATTCATTTTCCCCCAGTACTCACACATGCACGGCTTTAGTACGTTCTCAAAGTGTTTAAATAATCTTGTACGTTGAGTTAACACACACACACACTACACATTTTTAAATGATGAAATTCAGTTTTATACCACAGTAGTCTCAGTCAAGACTACAGTTTTAACTACAGCATGTAAAATGTTATTCCCATAATATTAAAACAAGTTCACTTGCGTTTAGAACATATCAACAACGGTGAAAGAATTCAGACCATGGAACAGCAAAATCTCTAACATTCAGAAATCTAACAAATCACCTGAGAGCCAAGTGGCTCAGGTGAGGTGACCCCCCCCCCAAACTGCACATCAAGCAACAACCAATGGGACAGAAATCCACACACCGTCTTCCCAGCTTAAGAGTAGCATAGCTATGAGATTCTGTCCAATAAGTAATGTCACCATCACTAAATACATTTCTTTCGTGGGCCTCCCCTGGCATGTTCTGATACTGAAGAAATAGATCAAAAGCATATAGTGTGTACACATTATTAGCTTATCTGTATTTTCAATAACAGTTACCATCAGCTTGCCCTCGCTCAGGTCCAAGGCCAGTCTAAAAATGGAAGTAGTGGTGGGTGTCATCCACACAGCTGTGAGGTAAATTCACCAATATGTGAGCCACAACAGCCACTCTGTGCAACCACACCCTTACACACCACACCCTTATTCTATCAAGCAGAAAGGACTAGAAGAGACATTTCTTTTTACTTTTTTCTATTTAAAGGGTAACTAACGTTTTTTTTTCAACCTGGGCCCCATTTCACCATGCATTTATGTCTAATCGACTGATGTGACCAAAAATCTTTGAATTTGGTCCAGTATGAGCGAGATAGCAATGATGGGCCGGCGCTAACCGAGCTACAATGTAACCTAATGGGGCAATTGTGGAGCCTTGCTTTTTGTCCAATAAAAGTGATTTATTTTTTTGCTACCGACAGGCTCAGACTGTTATTAAAAGTGTCTGACATTATCGATCTCAGGACCTGACTTTTTGTCCGAAGCCAGCGGTGTGGAGAGTGAAACGCGAGGCGAGAAAAAGGCGTTCAGGTAGTCTGTTGTTACGGAGTAGGCTACAGAGATTACAGGCTCCCGTTATCTCAAATATTTTCGATGTAATGGCTCAATATTTAAATGAATTCGACAATGTGGATGAGGTTGTTATAGTTCGACGACCACGTATAGGCTATTAATTTGAGCCAGAGTAGGCTACAACGTTACGGATGAAGAGAAAGAGAGAGAGCGAGAGAGCAAGAGGCAGCGGGCAGAGGAGGGTGAAGCAGCGGCTGAAGGGCTGCGAGGCTCGGGATATTGGTAGTGCTCCCGTGGGTGCTGTGCCCCTATATGCCCAAAGAATACGTTGTCAGGAGTAGACCTGCACGATTTGGTTTTTGATGTTTTTGAGAAGGAAAATAAAAAGGGAAAAAAACAACTATTTCCCGGTGCTAAAACGATACATACATTTAAAACAGTGCCTGAACTGAAAGAATTATATATATATTTAAAATTAAATGATTTATTAGAAATGTAATAACAATAACTTATAACAATAACTTATTTCACCAGTAAATTCCTGTTGACAAAAAAAAAAAAAAAAAACACACTGGATGGGAAAAGGGTATTTTACAATTACTTTAAATGCAGCACGAGGCTGGCGAAGCTGAGTCTGTGTTTTTCAGACAACGGCAGCTACAGTCTGGTGTTACAATCCTCTCCAGTGAAATACAGACACACTTTTACACCGTTTAGCTGTCACCATTTTAACCGTGTTTACTCCAGCTGCTAGCTACCGGTAGGCTAACGTTACCTGCTGCTAGTTAACGGTAGGCTAACGTTACCTGCTGTCGAGTGTAGTGTTACCGTAACTAGCGTCCCGTGCGGCGATGTTTCAGTTCCCTCTAACGTCTGTTTTCGGCGCATCAGAGAGAAGCGCAGGCATTTAAGTGGCACCTAAATAAGGCACCGGAATCCGCGTTGCTATTCGGTCCGGTAGATTACGGTTGTTAAGGCACCGGTGCCGTATTAGCACCGGGTCTCGGGACCCACCCACCCCCCCCCCCAAATAAAAACTCTTCGGATCTACACGATTCACGTGGATGACATTTTCCCATTCAAAACGGCGATTTTCACCGAAAAGCGACTAGTTTGCAGGTATGTGGGTAACACGAAACCATGGATGTACTATTGAACGCACAAAACACCGAGCAGCTGCAGCCTCTCTCTCGCTCTCTCCCCTCGCCAGCTCTTTATCCGTAGCCTATAGGCTACTTCATCCGTAGACTATAGCCTTATTAGCCATATTGCTGCTTGCATTTACAAATCAGGGGTGAAGTGGAAATGGCAGTGACATGAAAATAGTGGTTTCAGAATGTGCAATCCACAAACTCTAAACTATATGCCTTCTAACATCCATGTAAAATCCTCTGTACACAACAACATACGGTATGCAGGTAAAAGCCTATGGCCAAGTGAACATGGAGTTGTATCAGCGCTAGCTCCTCTGTCATCCATCTATGAGGAGGAAACACATGGTGAGGACCTGTATGGTCATTGTAAGACTCTTAGAAACTAATCTCCTTTAATTGGATGCTGGAGGCTTAACAACACTACTGTGATTGACTGTGATGGGTGTCATGATGGATCGAGCACGGTGAATAGGCCAGCCTCAGGGCTCCTGCTGTGGCTCTGCCAGGCCCCAGCTGCCTGCTTGCCGCCTGTTACATCATCTGAATACTTGGGATGCAGCAAGCATTGTTTTCAATATGAATTAATTTATTTTTCATTTTTCTGATTAAAAAAAACAGCTAAAGCAGCTGAGTGACTCAACTGGACATAGCAGATGCACTCAAATAAAATGGAAAGGTTTTCAAATCTGTAGCACGAACCTGACCTCCACCATACATTTTCAAAAAGAGGAGACCTGATCTAGAAGGAACTCACGGACAGTCAGACTCGGCCCGAAATAGACCCGAGAATAATTAGACCTGAGCAGCAGCGTGATAAAATAAGTCACATTTCCTTAACTTCACAGTTCACACACTTCATCTGCTTTTAAAAAAACATGTTTCAAGGGCACCTCAGTGGTGGTAATGAGGGAGTTGCTGGTCTTTCACTTTCCCAACAGATTTATCCCGTCAGGCTGGGGATTGATCCGACAAGCTCGCTTCTCTAACCTTTAGGCCGGTTGCAAGAACGTTCTTCAACATGGTCACTCTACCATTATGTTAGCCTGTTAAGCACTTTAAACAACCTTTTTGTGGGTCAATTCTTAATGTACACATGAACCTGGTGCATTATAAAGGCTTGCTTCTTGCTTGAACAATTTACAACAGCAGTTCTCCGAGAATCTCTTTAATGTCCAAGCAAAAATGGCATTGTAACTTAAATTTCCCTAACCTAATTGATAATGAATTGAAAATGTAATGGAATCGGAACCTTGTCAATCAAATTGACACTTGATATGACAACGCATCACAGATTGTGTGGATACTACGTGGCGGTGGATCGACACAGACAGACAAATACATCCTGGCATGGATGGATAAAGATTATGGCTTACTGGTTAGTGCACTGCCCCTAATGTAGGCCAACGTCAGCAGCAGAGCTTAATTCTGCTTCATCTGCTGGGTGGACGAGTAGCCTCTGCTGGGAAGAGAACGCTGCTCTGAATACGAGACGGAAGAGCGTAAAAGCGTCTTGCTGGATATTGATTTATTCATCAACGCAGTTGGAATAACTGATCATTGAAAATATAGGGATACTGTCTTTTGCCTCAGTTTGCACTGCAAGAGGAAAATGTTTTTTATATACTGATTTATACATGATGGCTTTTATATAGATATGATATGATGATGATATACAGTGAGGAAAATAAGTATTTGAACACCCTGCTATTTTGCAAGTTCTCCCACTTAGAAATCATGGAGGGGTCTGAAATTGTCATCGTAGGTGCATGTCCACTGTGAGAGACATAATCTAAAAAAAAAAATCCAGAAATCACAATATATGATTTTTTAACTATTTATTTGTATGATACAGCTGCAAATAAGTATTTGAACACCTGTCTATCAGCTAGAATTCTGACCCTCAAAGACCTGTTAATCTGCCTTTAAAATGTCCACCTCCACTCCATTTATTATCCTAAATTTGATGCACCTGTTTGAGGTCGTTAGCTGCATAAAGACACCTGTCCACCCCATACAATCAGTAAGAATCCAACTACTAACATGGCCAAGACCAAAGAGCTGTCCAAAGACACTAGAGACTAAATTGTACACCTCCACAAGGCTGGAAAGGGCTACGGGGAAATTGCCAAGCAGCTTGGTGAAAAAAGGTCCACTGTTGGAGCAATCATTAGAAAATGGAAGAAGCTAAACATGACTGTCAATCTCCCTCGGACTGGGGCTCCATGCAAGATCTCACCTCGTGGGGTCTCAATGATCCTAAGAAAGGTGAGAAATCAGCCCAGAACTACACGGGAGGAGCTGGTCAATGACCTGAAAAGAGCTGGGACCACCGTTTCCAAGGTTACTGTTGGTAATATACTAAGACGTCATGGTTTGAAATCATGCATGGCACGGAAGGTTCCCCTGCTTAAACCAGCACATGTCAAGGCCCGTCTTAAGTTTGCCAATGACCATTTGGATGATCCAGAGGAGTCATGGGAGAAAGTCATGTGGTCAGATGAGACCAAAATAGAACTTTTTGGTCATAATTCCACTAACCGTGTTTGGAGGAAGAAGAATGATGAGTACCATCCCAAGAACACCATCCCTACTGTGAAGCATGGGGCTGGTAGCATCATGCTTTGGGGGTGTTTTTCTGCACATGGGACAGGGCGACTGCACTGTATTAAGGAGAGGATGACCGGGGCCATGTATTGCGAGATTTTGGGGAACAACCTCCTTCCCTCAGTTAGAGCATTGAAGATGGGTCGAGGCTGGGTCTTCCAACATGACAATGACCCGAAGCACACAGCCAGGATAACCAAGGAGTGGCTCTGTAAGAAGCATATCAAGGTTCTGGCGTGGCCTAGCCAGTCTCCAGACCTAAACCCAATAGAGAATCTTTGGAGGGAGCTCAAACTCCGTGTTTCTCAGCGACAGCCCAGAAACCTGACTGATCTAGAGAAGATCTGTGTGGAGGAGTGGGCCAAAATCCCTCCTGCAGTGTGTGCAAACCTGGTGAAAAACTACAGGAAACGTTTGACCTCTGTAATTGCAAACAAAGGTTACTGTACCAAATATTAACATTGATTTTCTCAGGTGTTCAAATACTTATTTGCAGCTGTATCATACAAATAAATAGTTAAAAAATCATATATTGTGATTTCTGGATTTTTTTTTTAGATTATGTCTCTCACAGTGGACATGCACCTACGATGACAATTTCAGACCCCTCCATGATTTCTAAGTGGGAGAACTTGCAAAATAGCAGGGTGTTCAAATACTTATTTTCCTCACTGTATATAGATATGACGGCTTTTATGTTGATTTTAGAATGTTTTTTTATCTTACATGTTGTGTGTGTTGTGAAACAACAGATCGTTGCACTATGTCCGAGACAAATTTCATTGTAAATTTGTCAGTCCTTCCAGAAAAATGTTGTTAAGTTTTGATGATGAGTTTTTTTGTGATTGTTGCAGGCAAAAATCCTTGATTATGCGGCACGTTTTCTTAAAAAATGCGATGGAATATGCAGGATATTTATGCAATTTTATGCGATGAAATTGCGGGAACTTGCAAAAACTGCGGTTTCATCGTGGCTTCATCGCGGGGATTGCAGCTTTTCGATGATGTTCACGTCGCGTAATTACGTCACTTCATAACGTCACTTCATAACGTTCCCATGGCAACAGGGGAAAATGGCTGCTCTTGTGTGAAGTAAATGCAACATTTTTCAACTTTCTGCTAAGATATATGTGACTTTTTAGCAACGAAAATGTGGGGATTATGAAATCATACAAGCCCCGCATATTTTGCGCGGAAAATCGGCAATTTATGCAGCGAAAGTGCGGCGTATTTGAAAAAATGCGGGCCCCACATAAATATGCGGACTTTGGCTGATTATGCATTGAATTATGCGATCGCATAATCGCATTTTCTGGAGGGCCTGTAAAGTGTATTCTATTCTATTCCCAGCATCTGACAGAGCTTTGAAATAATCAAACTTTTAAGCTTTCTGCAAGCGATACAGTTGAAGTTACGTGAATAAACATTTATAAAAAAGGGTGAACATTTTTAAAACATTTCAAAGAAATCTATTTAATAGCAATGTCTCCAATATTCAAACGGCGGCTCTGTTTTAAAGTCCTTGTGTCTGTCTGTGCTTGGTGCGACATCTTATCTTAGGGCTGAGACGGAATTGATTTTTCTTACCGCGGTGAAGAAGCAACATATCACCGCGATATGGCGGTCAACTGCAACCCCCCTGTTCCGACAGTAGCGCGAGTTAGAGTGAGAATAGCAGGTGCGTTAAGTGAGCGACGTCAGTGCCGGTGTGGTCGCGCAATGAGAGCGATCGGTGAGAATAGTGTACGAGTGTGGCTGTGAGGAAAAGCGAGAGGTAAAAGAGACAGCAAAGACGATGTAATGTGAGTTGAAAGTGAACAACGAAACAACAAGCTTGAGCTTCTCAAGACACGAGTCAATACTGTGTGATGCTGACTGACATCCAGTTCTTAGTAAGAAATCAAAAACAACTGTGAGAGTGAGCTGTGAGCAGTGATGGACAGGCAGAGGGCTGAACAGGGGAACGGAAAACATGCAGGGAGATATAATTTATGGACGAAAACCTCAGCTCTTTACACAGAGGCCATCACAACTACCTGAGATGCCTGTGCTGGAACAACTAACATATCTTACATTCCAGGTATGATGCATGCCCCTGGAAACAAACCAACATTGTACTTAGAAGATACAGCTACGCTACATAGCCTAGTCCACATTGACATTCCATCACATACCACACCAGGCCTTAATGACCCTGCAGGGTGTCTACTGTATGAGTAGAACATGGATCGGACTAAAAAAAAAAGAATCGGGTTTGAAAAGCCTGTACCATTAATAATATGCAGTGTCGGCACTTAGTGTCTCAAATTGCTTTGTTTTATGTCCTAACATTCTCCATAATTCTCCTAACATTCAGTGCTAACCCTGCGGTTTAATTCTTACCAGGGCTTTGTCAGAGTTGAAGAAGGGAAAAAGAAAAAGGAAATGTTAGGAGGAGGAGTTGAGGAGCATTGGCCTACGGTGGCAGAGCTTTAGAGTGCCAGTAAATGCCAGCAGCTATGGCCAAGCAGACAGGAAATAGGAGAAGGCTCTGGGTACAAGAGAGACAAGAAAGGAAGAAAGCAGAAAGTCGAACTGGAAGAGAACATAGGTCTGAGGGACAAGAGGGAAAGAGCTATTTTGATACTACTGCAAAAGGTGGAATTCAAATAGGATATTTCATAGAGGGGCACAGAACACATTGCACTAAATGTGTCTCCTCTAGACAGAGCTGTATGCTGACTGTGTTAATGGAAAGATGAAGACAGGCTGTCTCTTGACAATACACTGCTACAAACATGACAAAAGCACCATTGATATTTATCGCAGCATGTACGTCATATCAAATATGATTATACACATTCTTTTACAGTTAGCCCAATGTACTGTGTCTCAAAAGGGTCTCACAGCGCTAACCTGCTATGCAATACAAGAAGAAAAAGAAGCAGTTTCTGGATAGCCCGTGTTGGAAAGCTGTTTAGCTTGCTAGCAACAAACACGGAAACGCACAGAAAATTCAGTGAAATAGTCCTTCTGAGGCTGTGGGACCAACTGCACTATATTTTGTCTTCGGTGTTTCTTCTTGGTTGCATTTACACTTTGCTTTCTTGATAGTGGATAACTATCTAATCTACCTAACACCCATACAGTGTCTTGAAGTGTAAATCAGGTCAAAAAGAGTCAAACAGTCCAGTTAACCAGTTTTATATAAAAATGTGGCTTTGTGAATGGAGAAGAGAAAAGAGAAAAAATGTCAGCATTCAGCTTGAACAGTTCTGGCAAAGTTGGTAAGCATACAATTAGAGAGGGAAAAAAGGAGGTGGTGTAAAAGAGGAAAGCAGGAGCATGAGTTGGCAGTGGGCTGGACAAAAAGGAGGAGCCTGGCTTGAGCTGCAGCTCTTTCTCTCTGGCTGCAGTGACAGGGCCAGGCTGGCCCAGTGGAGTTAACCTCAGCCTGGGATTAGGGAACTGGCCTGGAGCAAGGCTTTGCAAGAACCAGACACAAAGGACCTCATGCAAGCACATTTTCTAATTAAAGCTGCAAGCAGCGTTGGACGGGCCCTCGCACCTCCTTGCACGTCGGGGTGACTGGCGGACGCCGCTCCTTGCGACCGTGCATTTGCGCAGCACTCAGACACCGCAAACCGTCACCAATGAAAAGGGAACTCTCTACTTAGTTCAGGGGGCGTGGCTTAAGCATAGGGGGCAGGCCAAACCATGACCAATGACAAAGGAACCGTCTGCTGAGTTCAATGATACCTCACACAATAGTCTACATCAAACGGGTCGTTAGTTATAAAAAGGGGCATGGCTAACCAATCTAAAAGGAACTCTCTGCTGAGTTCAATAATACTTCACACAAGACTGTACCTTACACGGTTCAAAAGTCATAAAAGGGGGCGTGGTCTGAGTACATGGGCATGGTTAAAGTATAGGGGGCGGCTCAGGATCACATGTAGACCACACATTATTCACGTTATTCCGTGCGTCAACAAGTGGGGGCGCCATGTTTGTTCCATTTTGTCTTCGAACTTCCGGTTGAGCAACTCTGTCCATTGCAGTACATTGGCACATTAGCTATTTTAGTGAAGATGTCCAGCATTATGTGTTCGGTTGCTGTCATAATAGATTAAAAGACGGGTATCCTTGCAACAATATTGTGTTGTCCATGGGAAAACCAGGGCAGAATGTTGTGGGGCAGCTTTTAGTCTTTATCCTCCGCCATCCAGCGATGAGTATGTGGCTGAAGGTGCTAAATTTCAAGAAACCTCCGAAAAAGCCCTACGTCTGTTCTTTTCATTTTGTGGACGGCAGACCATCAGACCAACACCCATACCCCAAGGAATGGTTGGGATATGTTGATGAAAAAAAGGCTCGTTGGATACTTGTGAGGCTCCCTGGTAAGTGGGTGTAATATAATTTTTAAATAACAGCTATCAATATCGCTAGTCGTTAGCCAGCTAGTGTCTAATGAGTATGATCAGCATTATCACATCAGTACCTTTTTTCAAAACTATGTACAGTTATGCTGTGTAACATTTTCGTTTGGTGAGGGCATAAACTGTAAACAGTCTATGGGTGAGGGCTTGTTACGGCGTATGGCTCGAAACTTCCTAGTTAAACCGAGCTGAATCCATACCAGTATGCTCGCAAATAGCGATAGCAAATGCTATCATCTGTTAGCAGTTGTCTGTCGTTAGTGATTGCTACGAGATTTAGTGATACAAGTTCCTAGTTACGTTTCCTCCCAGTTAGTCCCGACGACACACTGAGAATAGTAGCCTACGGAATTGCACAGAGCATTGTTGTGGGCAGACTGACAATTTCTCCTTATTTGCTTTTTAGTAGGCTTTGGGATGCTGCTATGGAGAAAATATTCAGAATAAAACTCACTTATTCAGATATGCAGACATCATAGGCTACACCCGTAACTATGCCTTGACTTGACCTCAGTAAATGAACAGCATTACAACATAGGCTTTATAATTTGATGTCCAGGACTGGTTATGTTGGAAGGCAGCAAAATGATTAACCTTATCGTTGATTACTTACTGATGCTGTGTTATTTTATGTTATTATAGAAACACCCTCAACCAGCTCTGTAAGCCAAGAGACTGATGGGATATATATATATATATATATCCCATATATAATTTGTTAAACGTACTGCAGGGGCTCAATTTTTAAAATTTTGTAGGGGGCGCTAGCAAGCCATTTTTGTGCGCCTATTCCCGAAACCCTTAAAATACGTACATTTTCACCAAGCTGTCGGCTCTTGGGCCCTAATTAGGATTGCTAATATAAGTGTTTCAAGTTAGGTTGACCAAATTCTCTTAACTGGACAAACTTGTACATTTTTTCAGCCAGATGAATACCACATTGCACTAGTAAATGTATGTTCGGGAGATTTGATCATTGGCATAATCAAAGCCCCTTAAATTGCCAAAAAAAGCCTGTTCCGTTCCATGTGTGGGAATTTCACACGCAAGTCCTGCTGTCAGAAATCAGCAGGCAAAAATGTATGACTTATTTTGCAGTAAGTTTGTCTGAGTTACATATTTTGTTTTAGTTCATTTCTATATGATATTTAAACTGAAAGTTCATTCAGATGAAGGCATTATGATTGCAGGTCAGTACATAAGAGGTCAGGACCAGCGCTGTTCATGCCTATGTAGTCTCTGTCATGAGTAATAAGTCCTGTTAGACAACACCAGCTTTGGCATTGGGACTGGAATACACAATAGACACTTTTATTAACACAGTCATTCAACACTGCAAATCTGACACTCACTAGAAGATACGAGCACAATAAAACTGACAGTCACCATGACTGTCAGTTTTATTGTCACCATGATCTGATAACCTACTTTAAACCAGGCCAGGCTCCACTCAATACCGCTACTTCCCGTGCACCGCTTTAACACAATAAAAAATCATTCCACGCTAACCTAATTTAAGAAAACGTAGGTAGCAGGTATTGGGGGGGAAAAAAAATTGATTCATGTATGTATCTTGATTTTTTTTCCAATGATTTTTTTAAAATAGATTATTTTCCCCAGAATCGATTTTATTTTTTATTTTTTAGAGCGAGAGCATGACACACAGCAATGGGCCACAGGTCGGATTTAAACCTAAGGACTCAGCCTACATGGGGCGCACACTCTACCAGGTGAGCTAGAGGTCCAGAAAATTCATGGTATGTACTACTTTAAAAGTGAAATAACCGACGACCGGGGGAGCATGTGAAAGCAGAACCCAAAGCGGAACGGTGGGGAGGCAAACGTCAGGAAATATCGAGACGTGTGAGCTGCAAGGTCTGTGGTACATTGCCATTGCGAATATCCCATAAACATTGATTGGTAAAAGGGCCAAAACTCGTCTACGTTGCTTATAGTGCCCCCTAATGACCGACTTTTGGTCAGGTCCGTCTGGAGATGCTACGTACCAGGTTTCGTGCAGATCGGTCGCAAAGCCTAGGAGGAGTTCGAAAAAGTTCTGATCTGATTCAGCTCGATTCAAGGAACACATGGAAGTAAGGGTTTCTAATGTGCAATGTGTAATGTGGGAGTTTAAAGTCATTATAGCGCCACCTAGTGGTCCATATGTGTAATTTTTGTTTATGTGAGGTCCATGAACCATTGTACATCTACGCTGTAAATTTGAAGTTGCTCACATTAGTGTAAGTGGTGAATCCAAACCTGGGTCCTATAGGCCACGCCAACTTTGACGAATCAGTACCCCACTATAGGCGTGGGCTTAGGAGTGCCCCTAGATGGTACCCTCAAAACTTCGTAAAAATCGGATGAGCCGTTCATGAGATATAAACTTTTCGTACTTGTAGCACCCCATAGTGGCCAATTTTCGTAAAATTAGTTGGGGAGCCCCAGAGGGCATGGCAAACAATAATCTAAAGTTTCGCTTTGATAGCATTTATTTTGGCCAAGATGTGGCAAAGTTTATGTTTTCGTAGCTAGCTTCACAAATTTGTTCGTGTGTAATTTGCGCAATTTTTTCCGATAAAAATTATTTTGATACATTTTTGTCAAGTCGATCGGGAGATGCTACGTACCAAGTTTCATGCAGATCGGTCGCACAGTCTAGGAGGAGTTCGGAAAAGTAGGTTTACGACAAATCACGATTTTTCGCGCATAAAAGTCTAGGCGGAAATTGGCGCGGCCTAAATCAGGAGATTCAGCTGAATTCAGGGAACGCGTGGATATGTGTATTTTTCATGTCCGATGTACGGTTTGGGAGTTATATGGCCAAACGCGGAAAAATAATAAGACGAAACCTTAGGAAAACAATACAGCTCCGCTGGATCTGTGTTCCCAGCCCCCTCGGGCTTGGACCCCTAATAATATTGAATCGCAATAAATGAGAATCGCAATATAAATCAAATCGGCACCCATGTAGAATTTCTGCACTTTTGAACAACCAATAACAGACTTCTTAACAGTGGAAATGTCTGGGAGTGTTGGATATATAATCCTCACCCTTCCCAGACTCTGGCTGCTTAAAGTAAAGAGAGTGAGTTCATTGTGTTTGGGAAGATTTTATATAGCAGCGGCACTGATCACTTAGCAGTGTACGTATTATTGTGTATGTGTGCATACGTTTTTATCAATGGTTGTTGGTCAGAATTGGGTTATTCTGGATCGACGACAGTTCATTTCCAGGATAATCCGAGTTTCCTCCAGTGACTATTTTTCAGAGCCACTGTCACTGTGTCCAGAGCTTAGCGCCGCCCAAGAAGTTTTGAGGTCAGTTTGAGGTTTATATTGAAATTACCCACGTGTAGTTAGAACAAGATCAGAATTGATCAAATCCTTGAACTTCTACAGGGATATTTTTAGGATCTCAGGAATTTCTCCAAGATTTGACCCAAAGAACCTGGTCTACATTGTAGTTTATTTAAGCGTGCCTGCTCCTTACGATATGGACTCCATACTTCAGCATACTTAGCACAGTGAATGTCAGACCAGAGGCTAGCCTGATGGCCGGGAGAAGGAATTGTGATTAACCTAATGAAGCTTTACGTTACGTCCACTATAAACAGGACAACAAAAGAGTGCTGCATTCTGGTCATAGAGTGTGTTAACTTGCTTGGTGTGCTTCATCATGCTGTGTGTTGTGATCCTCTTACACAAACCCCTGCCAGAGCACCAGAACACACGTCAAAAATAGAAGCTGTTTAGGCCAACAACCAACATGTTAAAAAAATCTTTGTTAATCATGCAAGTTCCAACTACAGCTGCAGGCATAGCATCATGCCTGGACAGTTAGGTTGCACTGCTGATTTCATTCAGCTCTCACTCCATGCAAACCACCACGAAACAAGCCTAAAAACATCACTCGGGAAACCAAGTACATTAAAGACTGGAGGCATTTATGCAAATGTACGCACATCGCACATGTACACAAATATTGCTAAAAAAAGCAAATATATAAATTAACAAAAAGAATTAAAAAGGTAGGAAGAATCTGAAACTGACGGACACACCTGATGACATGAACTGTGTTTGTAAATGGGCAGTGGTGTTGCTAGGCATCACTGATGCATTAAAAATCCATAAAAAATAGAGATGCACCGATTAAAATTTTCTAGGCCAATTCTGATTTCCGATTTTTCATTGAGTTTGACCTGCCAATACCGATTTTAGCCGATTCCGATTTCATTTTTTCGAACCACTTTACAGCACACACAAATATTTATTTTCTCTTTTCTTTAATAGAACATTTTGCATAGAACATTTTTTTAACAGATAATCGATCGCTATAAAATAGAACTATATAAATTACTCCTGGTGTGGGAAATTCACACACATCTACTGTAAAGTGCAATGTTATGGAAGAACCATTTCCTTCTTTTCACATCCAATATTCAACTAAAAAAATGTGATATATTTAGCAAACTAAACTTCTGTATGTATGAAAACAGGGAAAACAGGTAATGGCAATAAAATAATATATAAATAACAAATAAAAATAAGATAAATATAGCCTTGCCTCTCAAAACACACACACACAGACCTGTTTGAACGTAGCAAGTTTGCTTTATTTGTCATTATGCATAAATATGAACACTACCGTTGCTGTCAACGGGCTTATCTGCTAACATTAGCTACCGACGGTTACCTCGGAACAATCCAGTGAATAGACGGTACCCTAGGGTGCTGTTACCTGAAACAGATGATTTAACGTCACCGCTCATTTTACACACAGTTTAGCAACAAAACTAAACGCTGAGGGAAGATTACTACGTTTTTAATGAGCGTTATGCATCCCCACTAACCTGGAAAGCGTTTTAAACCGTAACGTTAATACAGCGCGTCGGGGGAATACAGCGTCTCCTGCAGCGGGGCTTCAGAGGCAGAGGGATAAACAGTAAATTTATCAAAGTCAGTGTGCCCAATGCTATTTTCCGATAAACTGTAGCTGTCATATTTCACAGGACCCGCGTGAGTGCGGTTTTCATGTTCCAGTTGTTCAGCCTCAGAGGGGAGAGAGAGAGCGGCTGACTGTTCGCCTGAGATCAGTAGAGCAGACTGCTCTGCAGAGCCGTGTATAATTACGACTTTATGACATTTCATAAACAGCTGATGGAGCGGCAGTGCGCCGCTGCTACATGCATACCGGCTGGCCGCTCATGGCCGATCACATGAAAATCGGCCAATTCCGGTCACCAGCCGGTCAATCGGTGCATCTCTAATAAAAAAAGGATGCAATGAACTCACTATCGACGCACCCAGGGGATGCACACCAGGGTTTACCCTTACACACAGCGCCTATGTTTTGTTTTTTTCACAGCGCATTAGCCGAATGAAAAGAAAAAAAACTATGCTGAGAGTTCTCTAATCTGAATTGAAATCAAATACTAAATTGTGAGTGCCTAGAGATTCAAACCCCATAAAAAGATCTCTTCTCTGTTCCATGTCGCTCCAGTCACAGTGATTCTGTCTCTGTTCTACTAATAAAGGATGCTTCAGGAAGCTGTGGTGATGAGAGCTTAGGAATTGGACTGCCCTATCAGGTGCTCTGCTGCCCTGAGTGACGTCGACTGGAATATGTTCCAATCCAGCTCTGACAACATACATTGGAAGTAATAACACGCTTCTAGGCATTCAGGTTAGACCTTGAATCTTCAATTTTAAAATTATCACGACAGTGATAATGATATCTGATCAAAAAATAAATGAAAAAGACAAAGCATCCATCCATCCAGCTCTAGCTCTCTGCATGTCACAGGCCTAAGGCCTGCTGTGACCCTGTGGCCTGCTTACTTCATTTGGTAAATGGGTCAATGACGTGACGCCCATTTTTTTGTGTCTATGAGGTTAAATTAAATTGAAATACATTAAATTTAAAAACAGACAAACAAATTACATCAATACATACTTTTTTAGAGGCCATGTTTTAAAGAGTTTGGTTTGAATCAATTTTAAGAGAATAATTGGCGATTAATGGCAAAAATGTCTAAGTGGTCACTGTCAAAACTATGTACCAATATTTTTAGCTTGCTTAATAAGAGCGAATTTCTTAATAAAAGATCCCATAAACTACTTGGGCATTAACCTAAATTAAAGGTTATTATACGTATTTACAATATATTTTAAAATTACTGGAACACTTTAACGGTGATGGCTGAGCGTTACTGCGCAGCCTCCAACTGAGTTTGCCGACGTAGACGTGACGAGTTAACATTAGTAATTAAACTTAAACAGCTAATGTAAGTCGAAACTGCCTGCGAGCTTCTCCTGTACTGTACGGTAATTCCTCTACTATGCGACAGTAAGTCGCGTGGTTATGACACAATCGTTAGCCTACTTTTACAAAAACGGCTGCTACGGAGCCCTAACGTGAGATACAAGGTAATGGAGCCTTTTATACATTGTCATGTTTCTTTAGAAATAAACAATAGACAAATAAAGTCTTTAAACGCTTCAGATGAATGCCAAAATGAATGGCAGTCAATGGGATGCTAATGGCGGGTGATGGCTTGATAGCATCAAAATGGCTCCATAAGAGCTACGCTTTGTGGATGCTCGCTTACCCCCTTGGTGTAAGCACCATTCAAGGTGCCATTTTGTCAAAATCAGCAAGAAACATGACAAGAAATTAAATCAGAGAAAAGGACCCCTGATCAGCATAACTACTGCATCACAAGGTTAATAACTCTGATAAATATAAGTTAATAAGACATTTTTAGGTTTAATTTAGTTCTTTGGTTGGTTTGGTCAAATGGTATGACCTAAGTAAAACATTGAAAAACATTCTTTTGAATAAAAATTTGTATTAAGTGTAACAATTATGTTTGATTATTTACACCAAGGCCATATGTTGATATATGTGTCCATTATAATGCCTGACAAATTAGATTTCACATTGAAATGTCAAATGGTGTAACCGGTTATACCATTTGACTCCTATTACAAGCCTCTCAATTTTTGGCCAATCTTTTCAAATATAACTAGTTAAGTTACTGGTTCAATAGGTTATATGAACTTAGTTACTATTTAGAACTATTTGTATGTGTTTATTGTTTGTATTCTTTTAAAAGTGGAGGGAATTTATCCAACACTTTATTACGATAGCTTATTTAGCTAGGCTAGGCTAAATCATTATAGTGCAAGGTAGAGGGCTGCATTGGGATTGGGTCCCACGGGACCCAACGCAAATCTCGCAGGAGCAGGCGGTTTGAACTTTGCTGCGGACGGGAACGGGCGGCTAAAAAAAAAAAACACAGCAGGATCGGGATGTAGCCTAGAACCCCCCCCACGCCAGCAGACACCATAGATAGGCTATATATACACTGACAGTATATACTATGAGCAGACACCAGCAGCGTGTCTGAGCCTCCCAGGATGGGGGAGCTGCGAGGCTCCGTCCACCGTCCGCCCGCTCCCTCATCCTCTGCTCCTTCCTCCCCCTCTCACAGCAGCAAGCACCTGCCTTCTTTCTCTGCATCTTCTCCCTATTAGCCTATAAAATGACGTGTTTTCTCATGCAGGACGGGAGAAGACACAAAATCAATGCATCTCTATTATTGTGCGGGTACAAATTCTCAGAGTTTTGCGGGTACGGGTGGGAGTGGACATACACATTGCGGGTGCGGGCGGTAATGGTCAGAAATTCGACGGGAGCGGGATGAAGAAAACAGTCCCGCGCAGGGCTCTAGTGCAAGGCCTTAGTGTTTAAAAGTTTTAGCCTTAAAGTTTTAGCCTTAAATTAAAATGTCTATATCATTCCTTTGCAATGTTACAATAATTTCTTAACAATTTAATAAAATAGAATGAGGCAGTTGAACTGTGACCCCTAATGTGGTACAAGAACAGCAGCTATAAAATACCTAAAACATTTAAGGATTATTTAATTTAAGTATAAAATGTTACTTAAATATTAAAAATGCTGTTTAAGTTTATCAAATTGAATTCAGATAAATGCACCAGAATAAGTTAAAGTGCTCATATTATGCTCATTTTCAGGTTCATAATTGTATTTAGAGGTTGTACCAGAATAGTTTTACATGGTTTAATTTTCAGAAAACACCATATTTTTGTTGTGCTGCACATTGCTGCAGCTCCTCTTTTCACCCTGTGTGTTGAGCTCTCTGTTTTAGCTACAGAGTGAGGCATCGCACTTCTGTTCCATCTTTGTTGGGAGTCGCAGACGCGCAGTAGATAGGTAAGGACTACCAGCCAGTCAGAAGCAGAGTATGAGGGCGTGCCCTGACAGTAACTAGGTAAGGACTACTACCCAGTCAGAAGCAGAGTATGAGGGCGTGCCACGCTATAGCAGCTAGGCGCGCATTATAACATGTGTTACAAAGTGACGCACGTTCGTCACGGAAGTAAAGGCTGGACTACAATAGAGCTGTTTGGAGCAGTTTGTGAACAGTGTTTTCTGTGGGAGATGGTAAGTCCCTTTGGGGGGGCGGGGGGGGGGGGTGGGGGACTTTGGGCTTTTTCACTTTGTAAACCTATAACGTGCCAAAAAGCATAATATGAGCTCTTTAACTGTAAATATGTTAAAGGGCATGCACAACCCTAAACAGACTTGCTTCTCCCTCTCTTTTACCCATCTATCTACCTCTTTCTCACACACAAACACTCTGTTCACACATACACACACACACACACACACAATTTGTTAAGATGTTAGTTGTTTAATTTAATCTAATGAGTTTTAAATATATTTAAATATTTGCGCCAAGTTCAATAAACTACTTTGACTGCAGCGTAGTGTCACTTACAAGGTTTTTGACTATAGAAGCAACATGTCAGGTGGTGTAACTGGTTTGTGTCAAATGGGGTAACCAGTATTTTTCTTGAAAATATGATAATGTGCAGGTAAATTAATGTTTGATAAAATGTAATACTCTACTCCACTGTAAAAACACATTTTTAAGACTTTTTACACAATTTGTCCAAGATTATTTAGAAAACAAATGTTTCCAGCATGTCCACCACTTGATATTGCAATAACAAATATAATTGAAATTTAGAAGTAATCCTAATAAAATCTATCTTTGGGTGAAATTTTGAAATAGGAGTTATATTTGTATGAGTGCACTCACAAACAATGTAGTGGATGAAATATTAAATATTAATCATTCCTTTGTGGTTACACCACTTGACATTTTAGGTCCATTTGGTCCTACCTTTATATAAAAAAAAAAATTGTGAAAATCCTATTTCAAATGAAATAAAATGTACAATAACACAAAATATACATTTTAACAAAACTCAAGGATGTCTTTAAAAAAGCTTTTTCAAAGTTTTTTTCAATTTTCTCATCTTACCAACCCTTATTTGTCATTGACCCAAATAATGTCCTTGATGTGAGTAGAAGCCTGCTTTCCCCAGAAGTACCATCCCCACCCTGCATGCCAGCTCACAAACAAGCTCCAACACAGCTAAGGGGAATCACAAGGCTGCACTGCTGACAGCTATGAGTCTACCTCCTAATCCTAATTTCTCCTGAGTGGCCTGCAGGGATGGCAAACCTGCGGCCGACCCTCTCACTTTGCACTGCTGCATGTGCTTTCATCCTGCCAACAAACAGCACCATTGTACTCTCATCGTACTGCCTTGTTTCTTCAGGATCAACTGCGTTCCCGTTTATTCCTACCTACCCGTATGTCAATTCAATTTTTACATATTAATTGGCCTCTCTTTCACTGCACATGGCTTTATATCTCATCTAATAAATGTGTTGTCTGCCCTGCTTCTTAACACTAGCACCGTCATCCATTTTATCTATCTCTTTGTCTGTAACCGCCAAGTCTGAGGCCCAAGAGCTTGCATCCTTCTGTAAAAGCTACATACAACCTGCCACTGATCACACACACATCCACACCAAACATACACTTACAATAATACAATACAAACAGCATAAGAAGCCGGCATATTTTGACATTTCTTCATGTTTTCTTACTCTGTGAATTAAAGGACAATTCCGGTGCAAAATGAACCTAGGGGTTAATAATATATGTGTACAGAGTCAAACTTTCTCTGGGATCTGTTTTCATGCTAATCGAATGCGTCTTTAGCTTTAAACAAGCTACCGCAAACCGGTGGTTAGCTGCTAACGCTAGTTTTCGGAGCAGAGGGTAAATCGTTATTTTATACCACTAACAAGGCTCAAACTAGCACCACACTTCAATGGTAGCATAATGAGGGTCCCTACATGTAAACCGAAGCATTGAGAACTTTGTAAGTGTACAGACAGTTCATTACAAAGATAGATTATAAAGACAGTAGCGTTCATGTTTACACGCGGCCGCCATCTTGGAAAACAGTCATGAGCCGTCGAATCACGAACGCTGCGTTTGAGCTACATTACTGGTTACTGGTTGCACAGTGTTCGTCGTTCAACTGCTCAGCTAGCCAGGTTGCATAACAGTCTGTTAAGCTGGGAGAGGCTCCGGTCGCTACTGCACATTCAAGAACAGAGAAGAAAGTTAGAGGATGAAGAAAGACCGGAGATACACCAGAACAACGTATGCTCAAGAGAGCTTTTGTTCTGAAGTTTTTTTGTTTCTAAAAAATCTGACATAATTTAGCCACTGTTATTGCCCGTCGCTCTAACATTACTCGGCCGTGCTAACGTTACTTGGCCGTGCTAATGTTACTCGGCCGTGCTAACGTTAAAGACATGTCACTTCAAGCATGCAGCGGAGCAACATTATGAATGCAATAACAATCCACCTACGGTCCCGCTACAGACCGTTGAGAAAGACGGGTTCAGAGCAATGATTAAAACACTGGATTTAGGATGTCTAGCCTCGCTGAAATACGTCCGCCAACCTGCTAACATTATTCAAACACCGAAGGCTGACAGCGGAGCTATGTTCAGTCGCCCACTTTTCTACAACAATCTAACTTACCTGTGGCCAAGGTAGTGTTTATACAACTATCTTACAAC
This sequence comes from Sander lucioperca, assembly GCF_008315115.2. NCBI lineage: Eukaryota > Metazoa > Chordata > Actinopteri > Perciformes > Percidae > Sander > Sander lucioperca. Next base: position 34,407,273 of record NC_050175.1, read on the forward strand.
TATTTTGTTTTGAAAGGGAAACGATGTTAAAGTTATGTGTATGTGTATTCATTTGATTTAAGTGTATTTTACTACTTTGCAGTTTGCACAATAAAAATAGTTTAGATTCTGTAACCGTTTCATGCATTCTCCTTCATATAGCTTAATATTATAATTATTGTATAATGTTGTGGAGCCAAGCAAACCCTTTAGTAATTAAAGCTTTTAGTAAACATGATGACATTAGAATGTTTTTGTGGTATTCCATGTACTCCTGAAAGTAGAATAAGCCATTATAAACCTATATAAAAGGCCCAGTCAAGCAAAAGAAAGAAAATACCGTGACATAACGTGAAACCGCCAGAATCGTAAAAAATAACGTGCTACAAATTTTTGGTCATACCGGCCCGGCACTAACTGTGATTGACAGAAACACTGTCACTGGTCCAAACGGGCCATCGGCTAGCCAATCAACTTGCCCATCATACTTTTTTACTGGCCCTTAGGGCATTGCTTATGCCATGCGCCGGAAGAAGCCAAATCATTTGCAGAATAAGATATGACTAAACTATGACAGAAAATAGAGTTTAATCAGAAAAAGCCCACCCACAGCAATGAAGACTTTTACAGGTTCCAGCGGTCGCTACTTGACCTATAAACCGCCATCCTGCATAGCAGTTGACAGCTGCTGCCACCACACACAGCCTGCGCTTCATGCTGCAGAGCTGTAATTCATGCTAATTCAGCACTCTGGCCTTCCATTTCTGTTTATTTTCGAATGGTGACTGTAAACACTGGGGACCTACTTTTAGCCCAATGCAAAGGCAATGCTGGGGAGAGACAGAGGAGAAGCACACAGAGTGGTGGCCACAGCATATCTGGAAATACACCAGGCTCCGCCTGAACACAATCCACAACAGGAGAGGACAGACACATACAGTACACAGACATTACTAACATAACGAGAAACCGCTCAGTGTTATTTGCTGAATAACCTGATGTCTTCCATTTTAAAATTACTATTTAATTCACCTAAAAAACCCTATACCATTTAACAAACCACAGTCACGTAAGGCTTGTAAACAGTTTTGTTGTCATTACTTAGAATTCCTCATGGGGGGCGGCAGAAACTACGCACTATAGCTTTAATATTAATTTTAATATTTTTGGAGAGAACAAAATGTTTGATTCATGGTTAATGGCTGAACTGTCTACAGTAAAGAAACGGAAAGGAGAAGCAAAAAACAGCGCAGAAACGGCAATAGCGGTTTAAAGACAAAAAGAGCTGGATGACAGAGAAATCGACAAAGTTGAAGAAGACAGACACGAAGTAAACACTAAACGGTGTGCGGTATGGGCTCTGGCAGTGTCTAAGGTTAATCCAGAAAGAAATGTCAACAGCTGCACAATATGTGACTGCATGTCACAAACTGAGAAACACAATTAAAACTACATCACTAAATGTGCCATAATGTGTAAATAATGATCTTGCCATGGTAGGTAATAATAATGCACACACACACACACACACACACACACACACACACACACACACTAAAGAGAGAGAGACTTTCATCTGTTGAAATGTGTTTGGAGAGATAGTTACTGAGTGACTTATCCTGTTCCTTCTAGGGATTTAATGTTTTTAAGGTTTAACTTCAGCTACAGCAAGGAGAAATAAAATATGCATAAACCTAATGGGCTCCCAACTAGAGGTCGACCGATATGGGTTTTCTCTGGCCGATGCCGATCTTTAGAAATCAGGGTCAGCCGATGGCCGATTAATGCTGCCGATTTATTTTGGCCGATATGTGCTTGTTTTTAAACCTCTATTTGAAAGATAAAATGTAACACTAATATACACAGAATTTCTCAACAAAAACATGTATTGAACACACACCAATCTACACTACACTGTGTAAGTAAAGTTTAGTGCACTTAGCAGCATTTATTAAACTTCTGAGAATACAAATCTGCAAGCTTCACAGAAAGTGACATGTTATTATTAATCTCAACACTATTTCCTCCTAACTCCTGTTGAATCACAGA